>NW_019154111.1:10218676-10272052 GCF_002288905.1 Enhydra lutris kenyoni
TTATTTCTTCTTTGAAAGTTTGGTAGAATTCCCCAGGGAATTCTACCAAACTTTCAAAGAAGAAATAATACCTATTCTCCTGAAGCTGTTTCAAAAAATTGAAGCAGAAGAAAAACTTCCAGACTCTTTTTATGAAGCCAGCATTACCCTGATCCCCAAACCAGGCAAAGACCCCAACAAAAAGGAGAATTTCAGACCAATATCCCTGACTAATATGGATGCTAAGATTCTCAACAAGATCCTAGCTAGTAGGATCCAACAGTACATTAAAAAGATTATCCACAGTTACCAGATGGGATTTATCCCTGGGTTGCAAGGGTAGTTCAACATTCACAAATCAATCAGTGTGATAGAACAAATCAATAAGAGAAGAGAGAAGAACCACATGGTCCTCTCAATTGATGCAGAAAAAACATTTGACAAGATTCAGCATCCATTCCTGATTAAAGTGCTTCAAACTATAGGGATATAAGGAACATTCATCAACTTCATAAAATCTATCTATGAAAAACCCACAGTGAATATCATCCTTAATGGGAAGAAGCTGACAGCCTTCCCTTTGAGATCAGGAACACGACAAGGATGCCCACTCTCATCATTCTTGTTCAACATAATATTAGAAGTCCTAGCAACAGCAATCAGACAACAAAGAGAAATAAAAGTTATTCAAATTGGCAATGAAGAAGTCAATCTCTCTCTCTTTGCAGATGACATGATACTTTATATGGAAAAACCAAAAGACTCCACCCCCAAAGTACTAGAACTCATACAGCAATTCAGTAATGTGGCAAGATACAAAATCAATGTACAGAAATTAGTTGCTTTCTTGGTTTCTATTTCATTGATTTCTGCTCTGATCTTTATTATTTCTCTTCTCCTGCTGGGTTTAGGCTTTCTTTGCTGTTCTTTCTCCAGCTCCTTTAGGCATAGGGTTATGTTGTGGACCTGAGACCTTTCTTGTTTCTTGAGAAAGGCTTGTATTGCTATATACTTTCCTCTCAGGACTGCCTTTGCTGTGTCTCGAAGATTTTGAACAGTTGCGTTTTCATTTTCATTTGTTCCCATGAATTTTTTCAATTCTTCTTTAATTTCCTGGTTGACCCATTCATTTTTTTTTTAAGATTTTTTATTTATTTATTTGACAGAGATCACAAGTAGGCAGAGAGGCAGGCAGAGAGAGAGGGGGAAGCAGGCTCCCCACTGAGCAGAGAGCCCAATGTGAGGCTTGATCCCAGGACCCTGGGATCATGACCTGAGCCGAAGGCAGAGGCTTTAACCCACTGAGCCACCCAGGCGCCCCGACCCATTCATTCTTTAGTAGGATGCTCTTTAGCCTCCATGTATTGGAGTTCTTTCCAACTTTCCTCTTATGGTTGAGTTCTAGTTTCAAAGCACTGTGGTCTGAATATATGCAGGGAATGATCCCAATCTTTTGGTACCAGTTGAGGTCTGATTTGTGACCCAGGATGTGATCTATTCTGGGGAGTGTTCCATGTGCACTAGAGAATGTGTATTTTGTTGTTTTGGGATGGAATGTTCTAATTATATCTGTGATGTCCATCTGGTCCAGTGTGTCATTTAAAGCCTTTATTTCCTTGTTGATCTTTTGCTTAGATGATCTGTCCATTTCAGTGAGGGAATTGTCAAAATCCCCTACTATTATTGTATTATTATTATTATTATTGTATCTATTATTGTCAATGTGTTTCTTTGATTTTGTTATTAATTGGTTTATATAATTACCTGCTCCCATGTTAAGGGCATAGATATTTAAAATTGTTAGATCTTCTTGTTGGACAGACCCATTAAGTATGATATATTGTCCTTCCTCATCTCTTACTATAGTCTTTGGCTTAAAATCTAATTTATCTGATATAAAGATTGCCAACCCAGCTTTCTTTTGATGTCCATTAGCATGGTAGATTGTTTTCCACCCCCTCACTTTATTTTATTTTTTTTTTGAAGATTTTATTTATTTATTTAACAGACAGAGATCACAAGTAGGCAGAGAGACAGGCAGAGAGAGAGGGGGAAGCAGGCTCCCTGCTGAGCAGAGAGCCTGATGTGGGGCTCGATCCCAGGATCCTGAGATCATGACCTGAGCCGAAGGCAGAGGCCCAACCCACTGAGCCACCCAGGTGCCCCTCCACGCCCTCACTTTAATTCTCAAGGTGTCTTTGGGTCTAAAACGAGTGTCTTGTAGACAGCATATCAATGGATCCTTTATTTTTTTAATCCATTCTGATACCCTATGTCTTTTGATTGGGACATTTAGCCTACTTACATTCAGGGTAATATTGAAAGCTATGAATTTAGTGCCATTGTATTGCCTGTAAGGTGACTATTACTGTATATTGTCTCTCTTCCTTTCTGGATGTTACTTTTAGGCTCTCTCTTTGCTTAGAGGACCCCTTTCAATGTTTCCTGTAGGGCTGGCTTAGTGTTTGCAAATTCTTTTAGTTTTGTTTGTCCTGGAAGGTTTTTACTCTGCTTCTATTTTCAATGATAGCCTAGCTGGATATAGTATTCTTGGCTGCATGTTTTTCTCATTTAGTGCTCTAAATATATCATGCCAGGTCCCTGTGGTTAGGTCTTCTGCCAGTCTAGTATTTCTACCATTGTATGTTATAGACCTCTTGTCCCAAGCTGCTTTCAGGATTTTCTGTCACTGAGACTTGTAAGTTTTGCTATTAGATGACGAGGTGTGGACCTATTTTTATTGATTTTGAGGGGGGTTTTCTGTGCCTCCTGGGTTTTGATGCTTGTTATTTTTGCCAAATTAGGGAAATTTTCTGCTATTACTTGCTCCAATATGCCTTCTGCCCCTCTCTCTTTCTTCTTCTTCTGGGATCCCAACTATTCTAATATTGTTTCATCTTATGGTATCACTTATCTCATGAATTCTCTCCTCGTGGTCCAGTAGTCGTTTGTCTTTCTTTTGCTCAACTTCTTTATTCTCCATCGTTTGGTCTTCTATATCACTAATTCTCTCTTCTGCCTCATTTATCCTAGCAGTAAGAGCCTCCATTTTTTATCGCACCTCATTAATAGCTTTTCTGATGTCAACTTGGTTAGATTTTAGTTCTTTTATTTCTCCAGGAGGAGATTTTTATTTCTCTAGAAAGGGATTCACTAATATCATCCATGCTTTATTTGAGCCCAGCTAGCACCTTGACAATTGTCATTCTGAACTCTAGTTCTGATATATTACCAATGTCCATATTGATTAGGTCTCTAGCCTATGGTACTGGCTCTTGTTCTTTTGTGTGTGTGTGTGTGTGTGGTGAGTTTTTCCACCTTGTCATTTTATTCAGATAAGAATAGATGAATGAGAGAATAAAATACTAAAAGGGTAGGAATGTCCCCAGAAAAATGTACACTAACTAAATCAGAAGAGACCTGAAACTGGGAGGAGAATAAAGGGGGACAAAAAGAAAAAGAAATATATATATATATATATATATATATATATATATATATATACACACACACACAAACACACATATATACATACATACATACTCATACACACACACACACTAGACTGGTGAATAAAACAGAGCCACACACTTGATTCTGGGTACATTTTGGTCTATTAGAAGAAACTACTTCCCAAAATTTTAAAGAAAGAAAAACATATATATATATATATATATATATATAAGAGTAAACACGATGAAGTGATGGAATATGACTGTAAAGATGAAAATTCAAAAATATTCTAAAAAAGGAATTGATAAGATAAGAAGTTGGTTGAAAATAGAAAAAAGGAAATAGAGGAAAGAATGTGATCAGGTTGGAGACTAGAACAAAGTCATGTGTTAGATTTAGGGTATATTTTAATCTATTAGAAGGAATTGTATCCCAAAATTTTAAAGAAAAGAACCTATATGTATACAAAAAATAAGGTTAAATACAATGAAGGGATAAAATATGACTATAATAGTGAAAATTTAAAAAGATTTTTAAAAAGGTATTGATAAGATAAAATAGTTAAAAAACATTAAAATAGGAAAGAAGAATATTTTTTTAAAAATAGAATAAAAAATAGAATAAGAAAAAAAATAAAATTAAAGAGATTTAACTTTGCAAGACTAAAGGATCATGGCAAAAAAGCTATGAATTCTATGTGTTGCTGAGTTCTGTTGTTCTCATTGATTGGTGAATTATGTCTTGGCTGGATGTTCTCGTTGATCTTCTGGGGAAGGGGCCTGTTGCATTGATTCTCAAATGTCTTTGCCTGAGGCAGAATTGCACTGCCCTTGCCAGGGGCCAGGCTAATTCATCTGCTCCAGTTTGCTCTTGGAAGTTTTTGTTCACTGAATCTGCAGAGCTCTGGAAGACAGAAATGAAGATTGTGGCCTCCCAATATCCAGCCCAGAGGAGCCGAGAGCTCATGGCCCTCCTCCTCACTGCATCCTCAGAGAAAAGCACTCAATCCCTCCCATCTCCCCGGCCTCCAGCCGTCCTCTGTGCTCATCCGGCCTGTGACCAAGTGTTTTTGTCTCTGGTGCACGGCTGTGCCTGGAGTCTCCAAACCTAGTAGATTCCTGCTGCACAATCCCATGCCACTCCCCGCGGGGGAGGAAGGTGAGTCTCCCCAGATCTGCTTGTGGGGTCCCTGCTTGAAGAGCAGTGGCCCGACTGTGCCTCAGATCATGGTTTAAGATAACCCCAAGCTGAGAGCTCACTCCTTGCCTCATCTCTGCAGTTGACTTCCTCACTCTGATACCTGAGGGCTCTGCCACACTCAGGAACCCCTGGTCTTTTTGTGACCCCGAGGGACCTGAGACCACACTGTCCCCACGAGGGTTCCACCCCCCCGCCTAGCCTCTGGAGCGATGTCCCTCAGTGGAGCAGACTTCTGAAAGTTCCGATTTTGTGCTCCGGGGCTCTACCGCTTGCCAGGAGCCGGCCCCTCTCCCCATGGTCTGTCTTCCCAAATGTTACCTCAAATTCACTTCTCCACACGTCCTACCTTCCAGAAAGTGGTCGATTTTCTGTTCCTAGAATTGCTGCTCTTCTCCTCTTTGATCTCCTATTGAGTTTGTAGGTGTGTGGAATGGTTTGGTAGCTATCAAGCTGAACTCCTGGGACCTGATGATATTTAGATCTCCTACTCCTCTGCCATCTTGCTCCTTCCCCAAGATTTTATTTATTTATTTGTGAGAGAGAGAGAGAGAGAGAGAGGGGAAATGAGTGTGGGGGATGTAGGGGGCAGAGATAGAGGGAGAAGCAGGTTCTGCACTAAGCAGGGAGGCTGACCTGGGGCTCGTTCCAGAATCCTGAGATCATGACCTAAGCCAAAGACTGATGCTTAACTGACTGAGCCACCCAGGCATCCCTCACTTTACCATTCTTTACAAGTGTCATAAATAATTCTTTCTTTAATAATTGTAAGGGAATTATGCACCAGGGCTTTTAGGGATAGGAAAGAGGGAGGCACTTATAGCCAGGGATCTTCTTGGATGGTGGAACCTTCTGGAAGTCTTCAGCAAGCAGGCCTATCACTGCCATTGGGGCCACAAAGAGAAGGGAACCCTTTGCTGAGCAATTCAAATTAGCAGTAGCTTTTGTGGACTAATGCCCCTTCCATGGAAGGGTAATTGTAAAGCTCCAAGGAAATTCCTGGGTGTTTTCTGTGAGGGCCATCAAGGGCCCCACAGAGAGGAAGGAGGAAACAGAGCCATTAGATGTCACACGGCTCCTCTCTCTCCTTCTACACATTCTTAAGTACCCAGTTACAAAGAGACATCTACTATTATTTAGACAAGCAAAGAAAAGCAGTCTGGGCTTTCATTCCTATTTTTCTCCTTTCCCAAGAGTTTGTGGAGTAGCTACTGTTAATGATTGAAAAAGATCGCCCCAGAGCTCTAGAACTAGACAAAGCCAACCACCCTGTGATTGCCCCGGTACTTGCTCTAAGTCTGACAGGCCAGGATCTCCTGTGATTAGCCACCTCGGTGGCGATACCAGTAGCTAAGGGCGTGAACTGAGGCTCCGGTGAAATGTGGCAGAGGTGACCCCTGTTTGGTGGTCCTTCTGGATCCAGGGACACAGGTGCAGGAGCCAAAACACAGAATGGAAAGCTCTAAGCCAAAGCAGCAGGGACAAGCAGGGGGCAGGGGTGAGCACATACCTTAAAACCTCCAGATACTTAGCATCCAAAATGTTTACAACCCTGGTGAACAGCAGGGATTGGCAAATTATGGCCCTGTGGGCTAAGCATGGGTTTTTACATTTTTAAATAGTTGGGGAAAAAAAGCAAAGGGAAATAATATTTTGTGACAGGTGAAAATGATATGAAATTCTAATTTTAGTTTCTGTACATAAAGTTTTGTTGGAATACAGCTGGTTTGTCTACCTACGGGCTATGGTGGCTTTTGCACTGTGGGAGCAGAGTTGAATAGTGGCAACAGATGGTAGGACCCACAGACTCTAAATATTTATTATTTGGCCCTTCATGGAAAGATTTTGTTGGCTCTTGGCTAAGCAGGGTCAAAATCCCAGCTACAACACTTACAGATTGTGACCTTGGGCCAGTCCTCTACCCTTTGTAAGCCTCCAGTTTCTCATCTATAATATGGAGATCCAAGTGACACCTGCATCTTGGGATTGTTGGGAGGATTTCCCAAGATGGCAAATGTAAAGAAAGTATGTAGCCAAAGGCCTGGTGCAGAATTAATGCTTAATTAAACCTTAATTAAGGTTTCCTATTGTTACTCTGTTTGTTACCTTCTCAAGGAAAAGGGTTTGGCCCCCATGAGGGAGATTGGTGGTTTGCCATTCCTGTGCATCCTCCCAATATGCTACTTTCAAGGCTAGAGAAGCTAAATATTTGCTTTCTCAGTCTTCTTCCCATCCATGAATGGCCATATGATACAATCTGACCAAAAAGGCATAAATGGAGTTTGTTCTGAGAGCTCTGGGAAAGCCTTTGCTTTCCTCATAGAAGGGATGGCGTGGTTGAACACTGCCATGTCTCTATCTTCCTGCCTTGACTATAGATGTGATGTCTGGAGCTGGAGCAGCCATTTTGGGCCCATGAAAGCAATGGTCAATACAATTACAGAGACCACTTGCCCTGGCATCATTAAGTTGCTGAGTTAGTGTCATCAACTACCTACCTTCAACTTTTTGTTGTTTGAGAAATATAAAACCCTATTTGTTTAAACCATTGTAAGTCAGGTTTGTTTGTTTGTTTGTTTGTTTGTTTTTCTACACATAATGGAAGACATTTCTAATTGTTATATCCTTTTGTAAGTTGAGTGGAATGCAGAGAAACCATGGGTCAGGTGGGAGGACTTTTGAGAAAGAAAATCTGAAGTAAACAGTAGATATAGGGATATAAGTATGGACATTTTGTGAAGTCTGGTTCAGAGACAAAAGGCCCACAGAAGAGAGATAGGAGCTCAGAGCTCTGGTCAAGCTCAGCTTTGATGAAGAGAGATGTCATTGTCTAGAGATAGCAGGTCCAGATTGAGAAGATTGTTGCTTTTCCTTGGTCGAGTTAATAGGGAAGGACAGGGTCTGTGATCACTCCTGAAACTGCTAAGAGGACAAGGAAACTAATTAAAATATATACTATTCATTTAATTAAAATTTATAAACTTCTAGAAAACATACATATATTACATTCCTCCTTGGAGTAAGTTAGCACTCTGAAGAAAGTCTGTGCTTTGGATCTAAGCAACTCAAGATGAGAACAGCCCCCAGAGGCACCTAGAAAAGAGGTATAGGCTGGTGCAGGAAGGGATATTTCCTCTCTGAGCTGGCCTTGAGCCCCTTAGATTTCTAAGAGTGTAAGTGGTTTGTGGGAAGAGAGTGAAAAAGAAATGGCTTTGATGGAATGGGAAACAACCATTTCCCAGCAATTTTGCAAGTTGTTGGTTCTCCCTGGGCCAATCTGGGAAGGCTTTGCCAAGGAGGGGAAATTTTAGTTTAAACTTATGGGTTTTTATCTATTTTCTGTTTGGAGAGGTAATGCATGTTCATTATAGAACATTCAAATGATACAGAGAAGTATAAAAAGAAGGGAAAAATCACTCTGAAATCCCCCGTCCATCCCAGGCAACCACAGCTTCCATGCCTCCCTCTGGGCATATATACATGTGTAATTAGAAGTGTTACACAAATGAGGTTCCATTATGCTGAACATGCTTTCTTTGTGTTTTCTCCTCTCTGCCCCTCCCTCCCCCCTCTCTCTTTTGCATTCTATTTTTTATTTGTTGAATTTTTCTTGTCGGTGACTATAGACATGTATCCTCCTTTGTATTGTCCACATCATATTTCTTTGCATGGCTCCCTTGGGATGGAGTTGAGGGAACTATTTGCATGGTGGGAAGGAGTGATCTGGAAGATCTATGGCTGGAATTGAAGCATCAAGATGATGTAGAATGAATTCTCAGTGGGGTTTCAAGTGAAGATGGAGGTTAAGTTGGAGACAAAGAGGCGGGGAATAAAAAGGTGGTCTGGGAAGAACTGAATAATGCCCTCCCCCTTACCCTCCTTCCTAAGCACAGAGAGCCTATGTCATCTCTTTCCTCCATGAGCCATTTAAGGGACTCATTAGCTAGCTGTTTGCCCACCTGTACCTTGGGACAGTCTCTGGTTCCTATTCTGTGGGCAGGTGCCCTGATGGTTACTTACCTGGTTCTTACCGGAGGTTCTACCTGGTCAGAGGTGGGGCACATGCATCACTCTCCTAAAAGCCCCAGGAGGCTGCACTGCCAGTCAGGAAATAAAGTGGATGATTGATTCTGGCTGGAGAACCTGTGGGTGATTTGCTCCAGCATACCTCCCCAAGTAAATAGGTTCTTTCAGAAAACCAAACGGTAGCTTCGATGCTGGTTTTATGGACACAGAACCAGAGCAAAAGCTATTACAAAATAATTTCTAGATTCTGTGCTGATTTGACACTTCAGTATTCCACCTGACCAGTCTTTGAATTCGTTTTAATTGTTCTTTCTTACTTGTCCTTACTTCACCCTTTACTCCTTCCTGTAATGGTAATCGAAATGGCAGAATGTACACTGTTCGAAAACATGGGGTCTGGACTATGCCTGGCTTTACCTCCTGGCTTCATTACCTACCAGCTGTGTGTCCTTGGAGAAGTTATTTGACTTCTCTGAGCATCCACTCCTTTATCTGTAAAAGTAGGATATTGGTGTTACTGTATCCCACAGGTTGCTTTCAGCACGCTTTTACTTTCCTGGCTCCCATTCATACACAGGGAATGTATATCAGCGTGGTTTCCCAC
This sequence comes from Enhydra lutris kenyoni, assembly GCF_002288905.1. NCBI lineage: Eukaryota > Metazoa > Chordata > Mammalia > Carnivora > Mustelidae > Enhydra > Enhydra lutris. Next base: position 10,227,936 of record NW_019154111.1, read on the forward strand.
CATCCTCTCCACACGTATCACTTTCCAGATTCAGGCAATGTGCAGATCAGGACTGGGCCTTCCTCTGTATAACTATGTTTCTGGTGCTTCTGGTTTCAGGAGCTCAGCACAGTGCTCTGGTTTAAATGCTTCTTATAGGCACCATAAGGGATGGAAGAGAGCACAATGCAGGGATTTGGGTCCCTTCAGGACTCCATCCCCAGCTCTGCTTAAATATGTTAGTGGGAACCAGAGATAAAATTTCAAAACTGGAAGTAGGAGATGGCAAGCAATAGTTAGGGCCAGTGAGCTAGGGTGTGGGTGGGAGAGGAGAAAGCGACCTCTCCTGAGCCCCAGGGTTGTGGGGACAGAGAAGGCACCATCCTCCAATTCTCTGTGTGCCCTGCCGAGGGCCACCTGTCCAGTGCCACACCACGCACCAGTCCGGCTGAAGTCATGAATTCCAGCCTTGCTGGGCTGGGGACTGAGCTGTTTCTTCCTTTAAAAATTAAATGCTGTGGAAAGATCCCCGAGCATCACAGCTTGGGTCCCAGGGCCCCAGGGCTGGCTGAGGCCTTGGGTTCTATATCTCTTTCTCTTCCCCTCGCATGTTCCAGTGGCCTGACCCAGAGAATCAAAGAGACTGTGCGTGGACAGACGCTACTGCTGGGTGTCAGACTCCTCTCCTACGATTTCACGAGCCATGAGGCAAACACTTTCAACTGACTTCTACCCCGAGAATGGCCCTCAGACATCACGAGCACTGCCAAGATCCAGCGCATTTCTGAGGAAGAGCCGTGGGGGCCTGAGACAGGTGAATGGGGCCGAGCCACTTCTGTCCCCAGTGACAGGAATGCCAGAGCTGCTGGCTGGAGTGGAGCCGCCTGGCCAGTCACCACCACCAACGGTGTCTCGTCTTAAACAACGAACTCCAACCGCTTTAGAGTAGCAAACAAGCATTAAACATAATACTTGACATCCCTCTAGATTCTTGTCCGTGATTGGTCAATAATTGTACACTTTTTCTTGTAGTTGCAGACACTGTGTACACAGTATTTTGTGAGGATTTCCCGCTTAACGTGATTTAGAATGCGTGTTTTCCGTGTATCGACCTGATGTCAGTACTGCTGTTTAGTGGCTGCGGGACACCCCGTTCCGCCCGTACCCCTCTGTTCATTTAGCCGAGCGATTCCCCTGGGGCTGGACGTTTGGGTTCATTCCATTTTCCACCTTTGTAAGTAGGAAGGCAGCAACATCTTAAGTCGGAACAATGATGATAAAGAAGTGAAATGTTGCTGACTTCATCTTCACTGGCAACCAAATTTAGAGAGAGCCTCAATATTGCTCCTCTCTAATGTGGGAGTAATTAAACAGCTGCTTTGAAGGACGGCTGGGTGATTTATAGGCAGCAAGATGCGTTCAGTGGGTTTGTCGGTATCCTGCGGCATAAAAGATACGCTTGTTAATTATCTGTGGTTAATATGATAATTCAGGAAAGACAACACCTATTAAGAGTTCTTCAGTAGGCAAAAGACTTCTCATTTTTGAACAAACAAATCCTCCAAAATTAATGATCTTCACCTCTGATCTGTCACTGGGCAGGGACAGCCAAGAGTCCCGTTTCCTTTTAACAACCCCCCCCTCCCCGGGCCCCCTGTCCAGCACCATCAGTAAAAAAAGAAGTTTCCTCTTGGAAAACCCTTCTAGGCCCTGCCCCTGCCTTTATGGTTGCCTCTTTTTAGAGCCACTGAATTAACCATCATGGGACCGATTCGTTTTTTTCCAGGAGGCTCAATTAACATTAGCTCTATCAGCTCAACTGAGAAACTTTCGCCTGCTGATTCCCCGTCACTTAAATGGAGCAAGCAGTCATATCTTGATTTGTAGATGAGGAAACTGAGAACCAGGGATGGTGGCTGGCTTGCCTGGGGTCCCAGAGCCAAGGAGGGGATAGGCAGGGGTATCAGGGGTTCCCACCTCCTCACCTAAGCCCTACCCCAGTCTCTACCCTTTTCCTGCTGTGTGTCCTCACTTGGGCAGATCCATCAGAGCTGGACCAAGACCTATAAGGAGCTTCTGATTCGCAGGGAAGCATCAAACTTGTTTCAGTCCCCGAGAGGGAGGGAGTGGGTATCCCATAAAAGGGCATCGCATAATATGGTTCTGGAGACAATATCTGGAAGACCGGAGGAGAAATAACCTGCCGGTGCATAACCTCATCTTTATACTTCAATAAGTATTGAATGTAACTCATGGGCTGTATTCAATCACCGCTCCCCGGTGTTACCCCGTCACCCTCTGCTGCCCCATCTTCGTATTTCATTTTGGCCTGGACAGTGCAAACTCCTTTGGAGCTTTCAAGAATAATTTTTATATATGGGGCCTCTGCTGAGCCAGCATCTTGCTGTATGCATTCCCCATTATCCTGTTTGGTGGTGGTGGTCACGGGGTCAGGAGTCATGGGGTAAATGGGGAGAAAACTTTTTTCTGAGACAGAGGTCCCCATGCAGATCAGCTGGTCCAGCATAGAGGCCCCCTGCCTCTTTCCTTTAGGGCAACACCAGCCCCTCTTTTAGGGAAACACCAAAACATCCCCCACTGTGCACCTCCAGAAGAGTTGGGGGGGCGGGGGAGGGAGGGCGTGCTGCTCATGTCTGTTTGGGGTTTTCAATCACGATCACATTCACTCTTCCCAATACATCCAAGAGGTTTGTGTTCTAATACCCATCCAACCAAAGGGGAAGGTGATGCTGGAAGAAGTTCAGTCCTTGGTCAAGGTCACCCCAGGATTAGGCTGCAGTGGTGGACTTAACACTCAGATGCTGTATTCCTGGGGCGCTCTTCCCTCGCCCCACACCCTTGCTGACTCTGATGCTGCTTGGTCTCTCTGGGGTGGTGGGGGGTGGCTGGACACCTCAGTGTCACAACAGAAACCACAGGGCAGAGGCAACTCAGGGTGTACCGGTGGGGGGCAGCTGCACCCCACCAGCCCTCAGGGGTCAGGCCCACGGGATGTCGGGGACAATACTGGTTGTGGCCTCTGAGGACAAGCAGGATATTCTTTTTATAAAATCGCTTCCCTTTGTGTCTGAGTGCCCACTCAGCTGCCCGGGGAGGGTCCTGGAGAAGTCAGGGGAGAGATGGACTGGTCCTGGGTCTCAAGTCCCCATTGCTGTTTTGCTAGCTATGTGGCCCCAGGCAACTACTGAACTTTCAGGGCCTGCTTCCTCTTGGAAGGCCCGAGATGATGAACGTGTTTGGGATCTCATCTCCAGGTGGCTGGGAAGATCAAGTCAGATGAGCTGCAAAGTGACTTGGAAACAGAAGCATCATTATTATTACAATCAAATCACGCGGGTGCTGGGACAAATGATTAAATGCTGTCTCACGCTTCCTTTTTCTTCCTGACAAGCTCGCCTTCTGCAATTTCTGTAAATAATACTCTCACTGGGGTTTTCCAAAGGGCAGCCCAGAGATGAGCCCTGTCAGAGACCGCAGGGAGAGTTTGCCAGAAATGCACATTGCTGGGCCCGCCCCCACACCTGCTGAGCCGGAATCTGGGCAGCCCAGATCCCAGGCATCTGTGTCTGCAGCATGTCCCTGGATGGGGTAATCCTCCTGCTTGGGCTTCTATAGTCCTTCGGATTCCCTTGTAAAGCCTCGTTTCTCTTCACCGGGACTTGGGGAGGCCAAGCGGGAGAGAGTGTGTGGGTGTTTGGGTTCACCTGTCCACCTGTTATGCTGATGGTCAGCCAGTGTGGAAGCCTTTGGTCAGGCCTGGCTCCCCCTTCTAGGGAGGTGACAGTCCCCTGACCTCTGGCTTGCCCCTAAGTGTGACAAGTCAAAAAGATCAGCCCCAGCTTGGATCTCCCTTTTTAAAGTCTGCTAAGCCTCTTTCTGCTAGATGGAGTGCTGATTTGGGTAATGCTAATGGGGGCCAGTGTGGTCTCAAGGCTGGCTGTGTGATGTCACCCAGTCCCTTGAGCTCTCTGTGTCTTATGGCCACACCTGGCCCCCCATCGGGAGAGGGGCAGGATCTGTTGTTGAGAGGAAGAGGGAGGCCCAGCTGGTTTTGTCTGTCAGGCCTCCTGGGCTGGAACACCAGGTTTTTTTTGTTTTGTTTTGTTTTGTTTTTTTTAAAATATTTTATTTATTTATTTGACAGACAGAGATCACAATTAGGCAGAGAGGCAGGCAGAGAGAGAGGAGGAAGCAGGCTCCCCACTGAGTAGAGAGCCCAATGCAGGACTCGATTCCAGGACCTTGAGATCATGACCTGAGCCAAAGGCAGAGGCTTAACCTACTGAACCACCCAGGCGCCCCTGGAATACCAGTTTTCGTCACATTTTACCTTTCTCCTAAAAGCTGTGGAGCTCGAAGGAACTCCGTCTTGGGTCAGAGGCCCTCTCCCAGAATGCAGGGATCAAGGAGACTTGCCACGTTCTGAGTAGTGTCAGCCCCAACATGGATACCTTCCTTCCCTGTTTGCTACCTCCTGCTTCCCTGAAGTAGGAGTCCACTAATGGAAGGCCTCTCCTCAGGTCGGGGCAGTGAGGACGCAGGGGTGGGCAGGACAGGCAAGGGTGGAGGTCCACATTACTAAAGAATCACCGGGACCTCATTCCCAGGCAGTCTGGACCTTCTGGCCGCACGGCGTGTGTGTGTGTGTGTGTGTGTGTGTGTGTGTGTGTGTGTGTATGCTTCTGCATGGGAATGGAACACAGGGAAGCCCCAGGTTTTGCACTGGGTTCCTGATCTAGCGCTGGAAACCAAGGAGGCAAGAACGATGTCACTGTGGCCATCAGAGGCGTGGCAGAGGGTGAGGAAGCATAGACGCTGCCCCATCCTGGCTACTGGGGAAGAGACTGGCTCCTCCACCCAGCTTAGGTGAAGCCCTTAGTGTCCAGTCACCCTACACCTTCTGGAAAGCTCCCCCTACCACCGCACCGGGCAGAGCAAGCCATAGTGTCCAGTTGCCCTACGCCTTCTGGAAAGCCTGGCACCTGGCAGTGTCTCTGCTGCGTGCTGGCCTCACACGGGGCGCCATGCCCACTGCCGCCCAGCCCTCGCCAAGCTTCCCTCCCCTCCACCTGCATACCACAGGCCAGTTCAAGGCTGCCCTGCCAAGTGTGGCCAGAACAGGGTTGATTTCATACTTTGTTCATTTCGTCTTCCTCTGTGGTTCTGTGTCCCATTCGTCATTCATGATTCTCTTCTCATCCCTGACTGATTGGGCCCTCTCTCCTAATTCTAAAATCTGTTTTTCCTCTCCCCACCCCCCCATCTGCCACCAAATGGGATCATTGTTACTGTCACTTTCTATATTGCTTCTGCAATTCAGCCGTTTCTTCCTCTTATAGCCTCTCAGGCCCAGTGCGTGGGCTTAGGAATGGCGGGGATTGCCCATGCTGTGCCCTCTCTTGTGTTGACACATCGAGATGGAGGTCCGCCTTAAAGGGGCTATGTGGCCTGGCCTGGACCCTTCGTGTCTTTAGTCTTGGGTCCATCATATGTAGAACTAGGTGACCTGATCATCTCTAAGCTCCCCTGATGCTTTGATATTGGTCAATTCTGTGGCTCAGGGGGCCAGGCTGATGGCCTATTTTAACCCCTAGGAGTATAATCAACTCATAACTATCTACACAGAGAGCCTCTATGTCTCATTTCGTATGTCATGGTGACTCCCCCAGGCATCTAACTGCCACCAGGTTAATGTGGGCTTAGGGAATGTAAAATGTTGGTCTAAACCTAAGAGAAGGCCTGGACAGCAATGACCAAAGACCCCAATGCTAAGGGCACTAAATCATTCTTTGATTTATGACCAAATGTGTGCTCTCCTCCCCTTTAGGGCCCCCTTGAATCTCAGAAGTAGACCAGCTTGCCCAAGCTGATGGAGCTTGTCCCGTACGGAGTGGGCACTGGAACTCAGGCCTCAGATCTGCTAGAAGGCAGGTGAGGCAAAGCTTGACCCTGTGGTATTGGCGGGCTGGACTCATTCTGGGGTTCTTGGTGGCCAGTTTGATGATTCTGAGCAAATTAGAAAAAGATGTGCCCTTTGAGTGGATGTTGCCCTAGCTATTGTCTATGGCTTGGCAAGTCTACATGATGGCCTTTCTACGATGTCTGCCCAGACCCAAGCCCATCTGCCATTTTGTCACTGCCTGAGACAGTGGCGTTCTCTTCATTCCCAAGGGCCCAGTAGACCTGGGCTAGTGGTTACCCATGGCACAGATGGCTTTAGGGATCATGGAAAGTCTCCCCTCCATGAAGACTTCCAGTTGCCCTTTTCTGGACCTCAGTCTTTTAGATTCCTTCCCAGAAATTGCTGAGGTATAAACACATCCCTTTGTAAAACATACTCTCGGTTCCACCAGTGCTCACATGCAGAACCCATTCCAGCCCTTAGCTAGTTGGCACATGACTCGGAGTTTGCAGACTTGTTTCTTCCTGGAGTCTTGACTTGTCTATTAACCTCAAAGGATGGTATTTCCACTTAAAAAAAAAAAAAAAAAGAAATTCTCAAAATGGCCCAGAGCTCAATTTCTTACTATATTTAACAAATATTGTTGAATTTGGTTGAATTCAAGATGACCGTCCTCAGAGGAAAGGAGGAAGGAGGGCCTAGACGTAGGTGAGCCTAACTGAAACATCCCAGACCCCGCCCTTGCCAGGAGAAGCAGATAGATGTCTTCCTTCTGTCTCTTAGCCCCTTTGTCTCCGCCTCCTTCTCCCAACCTGGCTCCAGCAAAGGTTCTGGAAGTCTTCTGGGCAAATTCCTTACTGTCAGGGAAAGTGGATAATGTGCTAAAAATGGACCTCTCCAATGTCTGGCCGACTGCTTTCAGTATTGAAGACATTTTCCTGACAGAAAAGATGGGAGGTGAACGATGGGGCGGTTTCTTCCTGAAGGTGGCTCTGACAGAGCTTGGAAACCATTGGGACTTTCTTTCCTTCTTTGTCCTTTATCTCTACAAACCACTGCAGAGTGCCATTTGTGGGGAGAAGGGGATGAGCAGATGGCCTCCAAGGCAGGTGGAGAAAGGTGGGGTGGCCGGGGGTGTCTGTGTGTGAGTTACAACCAGACCCCACCTTCTCACCCCTGCTCTGGGGATGTGGGACTTCCCAGTCCCAGAGGGTTCCTAGGCCCGCTCTAGTGGTTCTCCACTTTCGTAGCAACTTGGAATTCCGGGGAGACTGTGGTGTGCGGGAGCCCATCACTACACTACTGGTTGCTGGAAATAGGCTGTAGTGAGGGTTTTGACACTATGGACATTGGCAGATGCTACAAATGAGAACTTCTTTGTTTTGAGAGCTGGTTTCCCGGCATGCCACTGCATAGAGAAAGGAAAATAATTGCATGTCCAGACTGCACAGCTAGACCGATTCACCTATAGTCTATGTGCATGGCGCTGAGACATGGAACTTTCTAAGGCTTCCCAGGTGACTCCAATGTGTAGCCGAAGTCGGAACCGCTATTCCAATCTCAGAGTCCTATTTTACACAGGCCTTGGGATCAAAGAGGTAGCAAGTCCCTGTTCAATCCCAACAGCTTCCAGGAGTCAGCAGCAATTCCTGGGCTTTAGAAAAAGCCACTCTTCCTGTGGCGAGAGGAAGGACCTCCAGGCAGTAGAGACTCACCTCTGTGTCATCTGTCTTCTCTCCCGCTGTCCTCTCTCCTCTCCCATTTCCCTGTTTCTGTCCCTTCCTTCCAGGGACTGAGATGTGCCCCTTAGGAGCTGACACCTAGGATGGTTCTGAGTTAGGTCTCTCTGAGGCCACAAGGCCCCTAGAACAAGTAGGATATGGTAGAGGCAGTCTGTGATTGTGTCCCCACGTGAGAAGAGCAGAGTGGCCCAGGACAGAGCAGAGCTGTCACTGGAGAAAGACTGGATCTTCTCTGCAGAGTATCTAAATGTCATTTCCATTCTGCAGAGTCAGAAAAACCACTGGCCTGGAATTCCTCAAGGTTAGGCCTGTGGCCTCGCTGGTCCCTCTGTCACTGGGCAGCCCCCTTACCTCTGGGACAGAGGTTGGTTGGAGAAGGCATGGTGTGGGGGGGAGGGCTACCCCAAGAGGGAAAGAGTAATAAAAACAGTTTACGAAATGCTTTCACATGCATGATCTCATTTGGGTTGATGACCCTGGGCTCTTGAATGGAGAGGGAAGTGGGAGACTTGGGAATTCAAATTGCAGCTCCATTGTCTTGGGAAACCCTTTCCGGCAAATAGGAGCCGACAAATCCCCACCTTGCCTTCCCTCCTTCTCAGGCCAGGAGCATTTAGAACTAATTGAATCACTAGATTAGCTAATGCAGCCTCCATTAAGGCAGCAAGATCCCAGAGGAGAGGCCATTGAAGAGAAGCAGACTGATCCACACCCAGCCCGGCCATCCTCCCAGCCCCAACACCACCGCCATAGCCTCAGTAGTCTGAAGAGAGCCCTGTGGACTCCATGGCTGACCCCCTCAGGCTTCCTGGGGCTCTAGGATTTGAGGATAAGACTGATTTATGCCCTCCATCGATGCCCGTTCTTTATCCTAAGGAGCAGAAAGTTTGTAATAGATGATGTGTTATTTCATTGCTATATTTTCTTTAAGGGTAAGCTCTTCTGATTTGGGGGAAATTGAATCACAAGGTACCTAGCTGACCTCCCAAAGGTCATGAGATGGTTTGCTGGGAGGTCAGGGACAAAACCTCAGGTCTTCTAAGTTTTTTCCATCCAGCCCAGTAACATGTTCTGGTATGGGGTGGGATGGGGGTAGAATTTGCTCATTCATTCCATTTACTGGGTCCCTGTGGTAACAGCTTGTGGGGAGACAACTGTATGTAAGGCCATCACGGTCCCTGAACTCAGGGGTTTGCAGCCTGATGACTGGAATAAAGGTGCTCAATTCAAACGTGTGGAATTAGAAAACAAAGGGCGATTGACCATCTTGAACAAATAGTTCTCAACATGTCAGGTGAATGGAAACCCCCAGATGGGATGACGATGGATGTTGTCTACTGCTGTGCGTGAAATGAAGGCTGAGATCTTGCCCGTTCACTCCAGAGCCCTTTAGCGGCATCTCATTCAAACCTGCTGCCTTCTGTCACCACAGGGAGTGCCCTCCCCCCCCAACCCCAGCCTTCTCCCAGTCCCTCCTCCACCCCAGAGCATCCGAGTGCCAGGGATTTTGGTCTGGCCTTTCAAACTTCCCTGCCTTATACTCACCTTTCCTATCCTCTCCCTGGCTCCCCTGTGCTGCTGGGTTTCGGGAAGAGACAAGCTTGCGGGCAGGAATGGGGTTTTTCCCACCTCCTAGGGGTCCTGCTGTTCACTGTCTGGGTTTTGGTAATGATGAATTCCTCTGAAAAGGCCTGATCAGTCCTTCCTTCCTTCCTCTTTTTCTTTCTTTCCTTCTTCCCTCCCTCCCTCCCTCCCTCCATTTGTCTTTCTTTCTTTCACTTATTTTAGTCTTTCTTCCTTTTAAAAGGAATCATGTTTTTGCCTCTTTCCACAATAACATTTCATTACGGAAAAAAGGAGAAAACACAGTGAAGCAAACACTAAAACAGAGATGTTACCTAAGAACGCTGTTAACCTCTGGTGAATTTCTTTCCAACCTTCTCCACACACACACGTTTGTTAATGTATATTTAGACACGTACCTCTATGTATGCGTTTGTGTATACGTCATGCATATTAACAAAAACAAAACAAAAACGAGGTCAAACGTTGAGGGGTTCTCCCTTCCCAGAGAAGGGTTCAAGGTTGAACGGAGACAAGCACTGCGCGCTGGGCGTTCTCTGTGGTCGGGGCACCTCTTCTGCAGCGGCCGGTATTCCAGCTGCCAGGCCTGAGCTCTGGCCCCGCCAGCTCAGGGAAGGCGGCTGTGCTTGCATCCCCGAGGACCACTGTCCTTATGGACAGGCAGGATGGGTGACCCGTCTAGCCCGAGTCAGGCAGGCATAGCCTCAGTCCCCTCATTTCTCCTTGGTAAAATGGGGGTATTAATTGTACCCACTGCAGAGGGTTTGTGTTTATATCAGAAAACAGTGTCTGACCCACGGAGTGGGGGACCTGTAGTTTCTCTGAGAGGTGATCCCAGGCATCAGGAGGAGGCAGCAGAGAGAGGGAAGGCCACAGGGTTGATTCTAGGCTGCTGGGCAGATCTGAACGCCCAGAATTGGGAGACTGCTCCTGTCCCATTGTTTGAGAGTTGCCCCAGGGGGCTGCCGCTTGCTTGCAGACCCAACGCATGAGACACTGATGGGACACTGTGGGGGGTCGGTCTGAGCTCACTTGAAGAACGCACCACTGCAAATGTGGTTGAGCTCGGAGGTGGGCCACGCGTGTGACCCAGGGCACTGGGCTCCCGTTCATCTGTTCATCCGTCTACAGCTGCCCTGGCCTCCGGTGAGAAGCCCAGCACGAGGGGAGGAGAGGAGAGAAGCAGCTCAGAGAGATGCACATGAAGCCTCAGGAGAAGGCTTTCAAAGCAGTGATTTTCTGAGGTCTCTGACGAGGAGAGGAGAGAAAAGAGCCAGGTGAGGAGGAAAAGGAGAAAGTCTTCACAGGCCATTCAGCCTCCTGAACTACAATCAGATTGCACCAGAAAGAAGAGCTCTCCTCTTTCCTCCCCTGCTGCTTCCGGAAGCAGCTGGCCTGCCCTCACCTGCCGCTCCTCTCCTCAGCCTCTCCCAAGGAGAAGGCTCGCATGGAACCCAGCGCGTGGGCCGCAGGCGGAGAAGAGGCCGGGGCTCTGGCCTGTGCTTGTCTCCTTCAGATCTCAGGCAGCGTGTCTTTCCACAGAAGGGAGGCATGGCCCCCTGGGCATTCTGTGGCTCATTGCTGGGGGCAGAGGCATTATCAGTCTCAGAATTACTCCGGACCTCGGTTTGTTCACTTGTAGAATGGGCACAAACTCAGAACAACATCACAGCCTGCCCACGCTGGTGTGGTTGAGCTGCTCATGCCCTCGGAGCCCAGGGCGAACACCCCTCCTTCCACGTGTGCATTCGGTGACATCTTGAAATCCGCATAGTTCGAGTATTCAAACCGGGTAAATGGGCAAATGCTGTGAACCAGGCCTGTTCTAGTTGGAGAGCCAGAGGTTCAGGAATCCCCAGCACATCCCTCACTGTGCTCTGGGACCTCTATCCGTCCCTCAAGGAGCTGGCAGCCCTTGACCTTCTCATTCACCGTCCAGCAGCCCCCAGAGAAGGAGACGGGGTCAAGGGTTGCCCTCTGTGTTAAGGGCCAGAGGTGAGGCTCGCTGAGTCATTGGGGGCATCAGGAAATGGAGTCGGGAAGCTGGTGCCCACCCCCACACGTTGACAGTGGTGCTTGCTCTGTGTCGAGCCCCGCGCCCTCGCAGCCGCCGGCGTCTCTGCGCCCATCTCAGGCAGCCACTCCTGAGCCTTGGCTTTGTGTCTGCAGGACAGGGTCATGATGCCGTCAGCTATTAACCTGACGGTTTGTTGGGGCTCACCATGAAAACGAGATAACGTGGGAGAGCACGTTGTGGACAGTGAGGTGTGTTCGCGGGCATGGGGTGCTGAGTATTTTGGCTGAGGGCAGCGCTGTCTCGGTGGGAAGGAGGCTCCGCGGTGAGATCTCCCTGGGTGGAGACCCTCAGGCACTCTGGCGGTTCTGTCTGCTCTGTCTGCCCGTTAAATGGATGATTCCCAAACACTTAGCTGCCTTTTACAGACACAGGCTGAAATGCCCCCTTGGTCCCTCCCCCGTCCCCGCAACCCCCCACCCCCGCCAGGAGCCTGCCTGCTACCGAACTGCCATGCCAGCAATTTTCTCAGCCGCTTAAAAGGCCATCAAGACAGCATCAAACTGCCTGTACATGCTGAACCCAAATGCTTATGGAGCAGAGCCCAGAGTGGGCTGCTAAATTGGATTCCAGCAATCAACTTCAGCTGCGAGCAAGCCGCTGCTAATGAACGGCCCCTAATGATGGCGCTCATCGCTGTAAGGAGACGACTAAGCTGGGCAGGATGGTTGCGGGCCCTGGCTGGGGTGGGAAGGAGGCACAGGGGAGACGCCGTGGTGTGGGACTGCCCCCGGGTGGGTGCTGGCTGGAGGGAGGAGGCGGGAAGCCAGGTTCTCCCTTCCTAGAATGGGGACGCAGAGAGGGAAGGCATTCATAGTCTCCTATCAATTGTACACACAAAAAACCCAGAAACACACTGAGATCACGAAGGTAGGTCCAGCACAGAAACGGACGTAAATTCTGAATTCTGGTCTGGAAACTACTTTCCTGTGGTTCCCTGAGCTGAAGCCTCGTGGTGATTACTTAAAGAAGAGAGGAGGGGGAGGAGAGCGGGTCCAGGGAGTCGGGGCCTATGGTTTTCTATTCCCACCTTCACTGCAGGTCCCATGGGCTGCTGCTTCCATCTTCTTTTAGGCGTGAGCACTAGCTCCCTAGTGCTGCTCTAACAGATCAGAGCACACTTAGCCGCTTACGATGGCACCGATGTGTTGCTTATGTCTTTCAAGTGACTAGCCTGACTTGGGACTTGCCAGGGCCGGGCTGAGATCCTGGTGTAGGCAGGGCTGCGTTCCTAACCAGCGCCTCTAGGGAAAGATCTGCTTCCTGGCCTTCTCCTGCTTCTAGAGGCAGCCTTCCTGCATCGCTTGCTCTCAGCTCTTCCTCCATCCCCAAAGTCAATGTTGTCGCATCTCTTGGACCACAGCCAGGAAAGGTTCCCCACCTTTAAGGACTTGATGGTTAGACGGAATCCACCTGGGTGATCTAGGCTACTCTCCCCAGTTCAAGGGCCCTAACCTGAATCACATTTGCAAAGTCTTTTTGCCTTGTAAGCTGACCTATTCATAGGCTCTGTGGTTAGCACGTGGGCATCACTGGGAGAAGGGCATCATTTTGCCTAGCCTGGCATGCATAGATTGGAGCCTTGTTCCTCAATTTCCTTTCAGGTACCTGAACTCCCTGTGACCAGGATGGAGGCAGATACAATCTGTTGACAGCCTTGGGCGCCATGGCCGTGAGCAGACAGCACTGTAGGACCCCTGTCCGCGAGCATCACTCCAAGGTCTGTACCAGGTGGGATGGTGGGAGAGAGGTCTGCTCTGTGGGAACTGCCTTGAGTCTCTGTCCTCAACACAGTAAGCCAGTGATAACACCTCACATGCGTGCAGTACTCGGTGCTTTTCAGAATGCTTTCAAAGACACGTTGAAACTGTGTTGTGTGCGGCTGGTTGGGCTCGTGGAAATTAGACCCATGTTGCAGAGTGAAAAACTGAGACTCAAGATGAGTCAGTGTTTTATTTCCCCAGCACCATTGATGACTTGATGACCAGGATCCAGGACTTACCATTTGTGGTCCAGGGCTCTGTTTAGTTGGAGGGAGCACCGAGAGGTGGTGCTGATGACTCAGCTTGGACACAAACTCAGTAGGGCAGCCAAGGACTGCATGGAAGAGCAGGAAGCAGGGAACAGCGTCCGCATCAAATTCCCATTATACTTCTCCGCTTTCTGTGCATCTGTCCTGCTGCCCCAAGACAGGTTTCTCCCTTCCAGAGAAGATGCCTGTGCCCCAGTCACACTCTTTTGCTGGGTGCTGCACACTGAAATTACCCACATGTACTTTTAGACCACTGGGTAGCTGAGTTTCTGAGAGCTTGTGTTGTGACTGGCCTGGGAGCTGAATCTGGAGTCTCAGGCTCAGGTTCACCATCCCCTGAACAGGTGACTCTTGACCAATGCTCAAAGGATAGCCTCCTGCCCATGGCAGAGTGTGAGCAGGCCCGGCCGTGCCAGTTAGAGCATTCGTGCTCAGGTCACACTGACCTGGACGGACACTGGTAATCATGGAGGTATCCGTGAGCACAGGTAAGGAAAGCATTACTCTGGGCATCTGCAGCCAGGAACTAACTCCACTTCTGGTTTCACAGCTGCATGATCTTTTCACAGGTGCGCTTGTATTTCAGTTTGCAAGTGTTTATGAGCACACGTGACTTGGTCACATGTCAGGCACTCTGCCTGCCTGTGTCCTGCGCTCTAGCCATCGTGTCCCCCAGACTTACTGTGTGTCCTCACTTCTGCCCAGAGGCTATAGCTGCTCATACTAAGTGGCCCCAAGGAGCTGTGGGGAGGAGTGGGAAGGAAGTTGGCTCTGGAGTCTGACTGCACTGGTCTTGGTCAAGTTACTTTATGTGTTTAAGTTCTAATTCTTTTATCTGTAAAATGGGTCAATAATAATTGCAACTCTTTACTGAGCACCTATTATATATTATGAACTGGTTTAAGAAGTTGTATGTAACTTTCGGGTGTGCTTCATTTAGTTCTCATGGTGTCCTTGTGACTGCCAATTGTGACCTCCAATTTTATGTGTCAACTTGGCTAGGCTATGGTGCCTTGTTTGGTCGAACACCTGTCTAGTTGTTGCTGTGAAGGTATTTTTTAGATGAGATTAACATTTCAATCAGTAGACTTTGAGAAAAGCAGATTACTTTCCATAATATAAGTGGGCCCCTTCCAATCAGTTGAAGGTTTAACCATAGAGGAAAGACTGAGATCCCCATGGAGGAAGGTATTCTGCCTTTATACTGCCCTTGGACTCAAGTCTGTGACACCAACTCCTGCCAGAATTTCCAGTCTGCCAGTCTGTGCAGCAGATTTCGGATCTACCAGTCCCCATACTCACACGAGCAATTCCTTAAAGTATCTCTGTCTATAGATTTATGCATATCTCTCTCTCTCTGTATCTGAGAACCTTGACTAATATGACACGATGAGGCAGGAAACATTGTCAGGTCAATGACATCGATGAGGAAGTAGGACAGACTGTTTGCCACCTGTAATGTGTACCTGGGACGATTCCCAGACTCCTGTACATTGACATCGGTCATGTGACTCATTCTGGCCAATAGAATGTGGGCAGAGGCTTGTACAGGAGAACTGTGACTGCTTCGGAATTCCCCACCTGTCTTTGCACTTGGGCCGAATGGAGAAGACCCCGGGGGGGAGGGGGTCTGAAGAGGAACCACTAGATGTCAGGAGCCTGGCTTCCCACGCCATCCTGTGGAAGGCCACTCATGGGATTGGCTGTGCCAGGGACGAGAAGTACACCTTTCTAGCATCAAACCACTGACATTTCGGAGGCATCTAGCATAGTAGATGGTCTATTCTGACAGACCCACTGTCCAGTGTCACCTGGCCAGCAGCAGCCAAGTCAGGACTCACACCTGGGCGGCCTGGCTTGCTTAGCCCCTGCCTTGCCCTGCGCAGAAGGTACCTGTGACCTGGTTGTGAGGGCCAAACAAGATGGTGCCCAGTCAGCTCAACTAGCACACGGTAGCTGTAAATAGAACAGGGAGTTTTATTTGAGCCGGGGACTCAACAGTGCCTCTTGTAGGGTCATTGCGAACAAAATGGAGTAACGTGGTAAACAGTGGTTTCCTTACCGGTTGGACAATTGTCTGTAAGATGTGTCGACCAACGAACTGATGCCAGCGGGGAAGTCCCGAGCGCTGAGTCATGGCAGGCTTGTCCACTTCCCTAAAGAACCGTAGGACGCGTCTGCCTTCTCTGACATTTTATCCTGAGACACATGAAGACATAGGAGGCAGGCTTAACACATTGATGGATGGAGTAAAGCTAGATGGGAGAGCTAATATGTTGGATGACAGAGTGAAATTTCAAAAAAAAGTCTGGGCCGGCCGGCACAATGGACTGAATCTAACAAGATAAAAAAAGTAGGCTGGATAAATCAAAGGCCTGCCTTTCTTTCAGAAACGAACTAGAGGAAGACGGGATGAAGGCGGCTTGACAAAGCGGCGGCTCACGTGTGAAAGTCTTGGGGTTCGTGTTGTCTCTTAGCCTGGGATGAGTCAAGGGAATGACACAGACTCTTAAAAAATGGAGAACAAGTTAGGCTGCTCTACTGGTAGTGTCAGGCCCAGACTTTAGTCATTCACTCGTCAGCATATATCGAGCGCTTACTGTGTACTGGGCGTTTTTTCTCGGTGCTGGGGACAGAGTGGTGAATGTGACGGATAGTCCCTGCCCTCATGCAGCTGACATTTAGGGATGGAGTTAGCCCAAGCTCTCTGCTCATTGGCATTGACACCTTTCTTCACTTCCTACTTGCAAACAGATGGTAAAGGGCTTAGAAACCACAGACTGTGAGGAATGATCCAAGGAAATAGGCATGATGAGATTTAGGGAAGCTTAAGCACTCTGAAGCCTCATCCCTGCGAATGAATGCTGTGCATTTCAGAGGAAGAGAGGACCCGTGGCTAAGAAAAGATGTTTGATGCTTGTTGAGCTCTGGGCAAGTCCCTGTACACTCCTCGTTTCACACCGCACCTCGGTAAGGGAAACAGTATGCCCCCATTCCACAGATGAGGAAACAAAGGTTCAGGGAGGTTACTGTGACTTGGCTGACCTCCTAATGCAGGCAAGGGGCTAAGCTAGGATCTAAACCTCATCTGTCTGAATCTAAAAGCTTATGTCTTTCCTGTTCAGCACCTGATGCAGATTTCACTGCATTTTTAAGGAAGAAGTTTCCACCAATGGCAGCTGTTCACAAGTGGGCCACAGTGAGCTTCGTTCACGGTGTTTTAGCAGAAGCTAGCTGACAGCTTCCTGGAATAGCCCACCGGGGGCTTTTCCAGCAGCCCGTGGGAAGTGGGGGGTTGCTGGGGCAGACAGGCTTGCGTGGCTCAGCCACTATGCCTTCATCTCTGGCCTCATCTGCGACGTTCTAGCCACGATGGGCTCTGAGATTTCCGCAATCAGGCCACCTGCTTTCCCAGCCCGGGGCCTTTTCATACCTCACGCCTACCGGAGGCTCTCCTGGCCTCTCCTTGGGAGCAGTGACTGACTTGATGTCCATCTCCTCTATGAGGACAAAGTGTGTCTTGTGTTATGCTCTCTCTCCTCACTCCCTAACACACGGTAGCTACCTGTAATAGCTTGGAGATTGATGACTTCTTCTAAGATCTGGTGGGTATTTTGAAGCCAGGGGAAGAGCCCACTCTGTTGGGTTTTCCACTTTACCTCTGTCTCAGCACGCAGCCTGGCCTGGCCCGGGCTGGGTTCATCCAGTAAAGGCTGTGCTGTGGGAACCAGGCAGCCAGGAGCAGCCATGGCTCCTGACCCCAGTCCCATGGTCTCTCCCACGATGAGGGGATGGCCATGGAACTGGGCCTAGCCTGGGAGAGGTGGTGAGCTGCCCAGGGAGCTCAGTGAGTATCTGGGCCCCTTTGTAGGTTCTGGGCTGCCCAGCACATTTCCCTTCTCTCACAGGGTCCCCGAGGGCCCTGCCCCTCTGGACATGGGGGCTGCAGCTCATTTCTCTGTGTGTCCCTGGCTTGACTTTCTGACCAGAAGGCAGCAGGGAGAGAAGGGGGTTAACCGTGGGACTGAGACACGGGGGAAGGGAGAGTGATGTCAGCCAGGCTGCCCAGCAGAGACAAAAGCCTCTAATTGCTCTTTTCCTTCTTGTCAGAGGCTGACTCCATAGTTACTTAATAAAGGCTGGTGGACAGGGAGGAGGCCGGCTAATAAGGGAGCCATTGATGAGGAGAAGTGGAAGATGAGGGATAGTCTGAGGCCAGGAGAGAGCCCCTCATGTCACCTGGCCTGGGCTGCTGGGAAGTGGTCAGCAGGGTGCTTGTGGCTAAGTTGCATGAGAAATGGCTTGATGGAGGGAGTGGCTGGTTCCCCCCATCCCCTCTCCCCGCCCCACCTTGAGGTGACAAACTTGCTGGCCCTCACCGGGAGGGAGAACGCTCAGGGGAACGAAACTGGGCCTTGAGGGGTTTTTAAATAAGCAGGGATGGTTTCCTTCAGGGAACAGATTCTGAGAAGCCATTTGGTTTGTAGGAGATTGTCCCGGATGCTGGGTCCCTGTCTTCTCTTGTGAATTGCTTTCAACTGAGTAATTCTCCTTCCTGAAACTCCTTAGAACCAGACACTCCCAAGAGCAGGATGAAGATTTGTTCCTCTGTCCATAAGCAGCTGGATCTTTCGTTTTGGCATAATTCACAGAAATGGTTGCCCTTGCCACGCTACCGTGCCTGAGGTGAGGGGATTCGACCATCCCTCAGTCACCAGTGGGTCCAGGATCTCTGTGCACGAGCGGCCTCCTTGACCAGGTCACCTCCGCGCACCCCAACATGGAACCCCTACTGAGCCACCCGGCTTCCCCACCCTCACCGGTACTGTCCGCACCTGGACGGTCACCCTCTCTCCTCTGCCCCTTTAGCCCCCCCCCGCCCCCCCGCAAGAAGGCTTCTTGACCACTCTTTCCTCTCTGAGCCCCCTTCCTCTGGGCCCTGGTGCCCCAGCTGTAGCACTGACCTTGACACCGGAGCCAGCAGTTTGGGTTTGGAGCCTTGTCTGCCCCCACCCCTCCTCGGGCTCCAGTCTAGCCCGGGGCTCTGCTTTCCTCATAGTCTTGCCGCAGAGACAGTGTTAAGGACGCGGTCTTTGGGAAGTAGCTGCTACATTGAATTAAACTGAGTTCTGGTCTGACTCTTCCCCAGAAAACTAGGCTTTTTACTTTGAGTCATTGGGGTGGCCTGTGTGTTTGAGAAAACAGGTTGAAGTGACTTTAAGTTCTTCTTAAGACCCCATCATAACAGAGGCACATGTGGTGTCATTTCAGGGGCTGGGGGGAGACCACCGGAAGACAAAGGAGAAGAGTGTCAGGGTGTGGTTTCCAGCTGGGTCCGCCAGGGTGATGTCTGTGAGGACAGGGTTCTGTGGTCAGATAGCTTGGGAGAATGGTGTAAGCCAAGCGAAATGGGATCTGAGAAAGTTCCATTATACACAAAGCTGTTTCGTTTCTCAGATCCTTGAAAATATGAGTGTGTGTATGTGGATCTGTGAGGGGCCGAGCAGTACATGCCGCGTCCCCTTCTGATGTCGCCCTGTAGTCCTCTCCTGGGAGCTGGCTCGGTCTTGGGGTACCCCCTACATGTAGGGGATATTAGGATCCAGACCCTCACATTAAGGTGAGGGTCTTGGGTATACCCTGTCCTCCACCTGCCTTGCTAGGTCGGCTCTGGCCATCCTGCCCTGGCTCACACTGGGGTGGGGGTGGGGGGGTCTCTGCCTTGCTTTCCTGCCCCACCCTCAGCCTGCCACCCTGCCCACCTGGAATCTCCTTATCAAGTCTCTGGGCTCCTCCTGCTCCCTTTTGCCTCCACCCTGCCCCAGGGGGTTGTTAACCGACTCAAAGTTCCATATCTTCGTATCTTCGTGTTCCTCTCAGTCACTGGTTCTATCCCTGTTAGTCTTGTATTATTTAAATCTAGAGAAAGTTCTAAGCTTGGAATGAAGTGGGAGAGACTCATTCATATGGGTCTTAAGTATTTTTTTTATAACTCTTTGGGACTTCTGAGAGCTTTGCAAGTATTACCCCATGGCTCTTTCTTCCTTTGGGGGAGCGGAGGCCCACAGAAGGCCCAGTGGGCTGAGGTGGGGTGGCCTTGGCCACGGCATGACCACAGATACCGTCCCTGCCAAGCAGGGTTTCAGAAGATGTCAGCGAGGGTTGGATGATCTGTCTGGGGATCCTAGCTTTACTGCTAACCACCCGTGTTCTTCCAGCGAGTCCCTTCCTCTCTCCGGCCATGGCGTCCTCATCTGTGAAGTGAGGGCATTGGACTGAGGGGCTCTGAGGTCCCTCTGAGGGCACAGATGCTGGGACATGCCTCCATGTTCCTCCGCGGCACCAAAAGGGGAAAAGAGTTAAAGGCAATCCCACACCCTTGTCAAACCTGCATAGCTTCCAGACACATTTCAAAAGTCACAAAGAGCGACCTATTACAAAATCAGTTCATTGTTTGAAATAATTTTGCTGTTACAGGAAACTCAAGGGCGCCCAACGCAGAGACTGAAACAAATTCCTCATATTTATTTAACAGCTTCGTTTGTGACCTTTTCACGTTTGGTCTTCACAGTGTGTTCCAGAAGGTGAGCTGTAGAAAGAAGGTATTGCGGTTTACAGATAGGGAAACCGAAGCACAGAGAGGCTCACTTTTTCCCTCGAAGGGACCAAGCTGCATGGTGACAGAGAGTGGGGATTTAGACCTTATGTATTCTGGGAATTTCTCCACTAGGATGTGTCCCAAGCCCTTGGGCTTTGCATGGTCAAATGGAACCCATCCTGGTCTCTCCCTTGTCTTTGCCTCCTTCTGGTCATCCCCCTGACTCCAGTCTCATGCAGGTCATAAATGGGGCAGCCGTCGTTTTTGTGCCTACTTCATGACCTGCATCCAAGTGAACACCAGCTTCTTCCTCTGAGGATTTCCCAAATCCTTCCCCCTCTTCCCCCTAAAGGCAGCTGTCCTGGGTCAGAACACCATGTCTCATCCAGACTGGATTTTTCCCGTAACCTCCTGACTGGTCTCTTTGCCCCTGGTCTTCCTCCCTCAAACTCATCCTGCAAACATTTAAACCTGGCTTTATCCACCTCCCCACCCCCATACAGACTTTGAAACCCTTCAATGGCACTGCTTACTTGTTAGATAAAGTCTCTGTTTTCTAGCACAGTGTTTGGGAACTTCTGGGTTCTCCTTGCTAATTTATCGGCATCATACCTTATATTTTAATAATACTCGGCCAATGGTAATTCTCCAGCTGAGTCACACAATTTTTTGCTTCTCTGATTTTGCTTGAGTTATTTTCTCTGCCTAGAGCAATGCAGTGTTATTCTTTTCTTGGCTAATTCCTGCCCCTTGTCTTTCAAGACGTAGCTGACATGACACGATGAGACCTTTACGTGGCCCATAGTTGGATTAGGTGCCCCTCTCCTTTATTCACATAATATCACCCACCTTCCTCTAACAGGATGTTTGCATACCTATCTCCCTTAAGAAGACTTTAATTTCTTGAGGGCAGGAACCACATCTTCTTCATTTTTATAGGTTCAGTGCTGGTACTACAAAGCAGAAAAAAGTCTGTGTGTGGTGGGGGTTTTAGAGAAAACATGGTTTTTGGTTTTATTCTCAGAATAGTCATGGGAAGCAAAATGCCCAAGGATGTAGGGTATCCTAATGAAGATAGATTGCTTCTTTGTGCTGATCCCGGGGTCTTCTCCTAGATGCTCTACTGAAGTGCAGGTGCTCAGTCAAGGTGATGGCAGTCTTCTCAACTGTTTCTCTGGTTCTGAGTTCAAGGTTGTAGATTCCAGTCCCCAAAGGAGCTGTTTCCTTTGCCTAGAGAAAATGTCTTTCCCAAAGCCACAAATGTTCCCATGCCACTGGAAAGCCATCTTAGAAATCTGTGTCCTTGACCACAAGAAAGAGCTGGTGAAAGGTCACGGAGAGACCAGACCCATTCTTTCTGCAGGGGAGGACTCACAAAAAACTCACTGTCGCTGCCTGTTTCCCAGCAATGGGGGTGGAGGAGGGGAGATAGAGGGTAAGTGCCATTCCAGGGAAGTATGTGTGTGTGTGTGTGTGTGTGTGTGTGTGTAACACACTTGTTTTCCCTTCTGCTTAGGAAGAGTGAATCAGTGTTGGGACAGAGACCAACAGCAGGCAGGGTCTACCAGGAGTGGCAACTGGCTTTCCCTCCCACAAGGATACTTCATCTCTGTATATCCATGAGCCTAACAAAGCAATCACTGCCTCCCACTGTTTCAATCTTTTACTCAATCACTTAATTATTTCTCGGGTCTGGGTGGCATGGCCACCACCCCAGTATTAACCCAGAGTATAATTACCCATCCTATTCCTCATCACTGCCCCTCCTGTTTAGAGCTCTTAACTGGACCAGATTTCACCTGTCTTCTTGCTGTGGGCATAAAAAGGACCAGGGGCCTCTAATCACTGCCTGGGGCCTTAGAGCAGCCAGCCATAAACTGCAATATCTGCTTGTTTATTCCTGTTCATTCAATTGGCTCCAAATTACTCTGAACGAATTCTTGGGCTGCAGAAGAAGCTGTGCAGGCTGATTTTCATTAGTGTGGACACGGAGCAGGGAGAGAGGGAGAGAAGAGGGAAAAAGAAGATGAGACTCTGTTGCCAGAGTTTTTTCCACCCTCACCCCCATTCCCCCACCAGCTCCTCTGCATACAAGTCCTCCTTTCCATGTAGGAAACAGACCACCGTGGGGTGCCCCACCTTCTGCTGAGACCCTGCATCTTATTGGTATAGACCACCCACTCCCACTCACAAGTCATGATGAGAAGGAGATCTGAGCTTGTGCTCTCCTCCAGCAACATTGTGCTTAAAGGAGGAGACGCTCTATCTGACCGTTTTTTTACATTGCCCAAGGAGGATATAGAGGAGCTTGGTCAGGGGTGACATGGTCCCAATGTGGTCATTTGAGCAGTTGACTGCCGAGTCAACTGCATGAGGAGCCTAAACACTAATCATTTATTCCCCTCCTACCATCAACGCAGTCCTCATGGGACCAACGCCTCTTGGAACCCTTGGGTTGAAAGAAAGTCTTTGAGGTCAAAGCAACTGATTTCCCTGACCTGCTGACTTCCTGTTTTTATAGTCTGGAAGTTCTCAGTGATGTCTGTTCGGAACTATCCTTATGTAAGAGAAACCTATTTCTTTTTGGTTTGTCTTTGCCTGGTCATCTCTGTCTGTAATTCTTTAAGCTTGAAGGCAGTTAAAAGTCTTATTTCACCTCCTTTGGTCTTCTGTTCTCCAGGCCAACTTGTCTTAATCCCAAGGGTTATAGAGTCATGTAACTTAAGAGCCAGACAGATTTCTTTTACTCAGCTCTCCTCAACTTGACTTTACTGCCTTTTACTTATGCATATGAGTGACTTCCTTTAGATGCTGTCCATTTTCTGTGTAAGACCTTAAAAATGTGGGTGGTCAAGCTTCTATTTATAATGGCCCACGCAATTCTGGGGGTTAGGCTGAATAGTGAAAGAGTGGTTCTTGTTCTCTCAAGCTTTCCTTCTAAGGCTGGAGGATGGGCAAACATTCATTGTGTTTCAATTTGCTTTTTCATAAGGGCAGGGCAGAGCAGTATAGGCTTGGTGGCAGTATATGTCTTCAGAAGCCAGTTTTCCCATCTTAGTTTTATGAAGGAGGGCTTCCCAGAGGAGATGGGGCTGTGGTAGAAGGAATACCGGGTTTGTATCCGGATGCTTGGGTTCTAAGTCTAGTTCTTGCAAGTCTTGCTAGGTAACCATGTATAAGTCACTCTACCCTCTAGGTCTTATATCTCTGTCTAAGGACTGGGCTCATCTTGCAAATAATAAAAACTAGTCAGCTCCAAGCCAAGCTTTTCTAGCAAAAAGATCCAACAACCAATATTTTCTATTGCCTTTTTGTCTCCTAATGTTATGGAGATGGTGCATTAGAGGAAGGAGCTGGAGTGATTTGAGAAAAGATCAAGACCCTATTTTTATGTCTGTAAAAACACTTCCCCCTCGCCTTTTTGACATGGTTGGATGCTTTAATGTCTTGGACCTTGATGAGCAGGGTTTGCAGTGCACAAGGCTCATCTCCCTGCCTCCTGACTCTCCTGGGCTCAGCCCACTGCCTTCAACTCACAAAGATAATGCAGCTTTTTCCTAGTGATAGGGGCTGGCACAGGCTTGGAGCCCTACAGCAGTGCCACAAATCTGAAACCTACCCCAGGGGCAAAGGCAGAGGAGAGAACAGGTTGACCTCCCAGAGCTACAGATTTCCTACTAGCTGAGCCAGATCTGTCTGGCAAGTCAGGAGAAAGGACTGACCAGAGGGCTGAGGGTGACATTGCTGTGCCCCACTCCAACAGACTATTCTGGACACTTTAGTTCAGGACTCAGGGCAAGCTTTTTTGTCTGGGTCACCAATTCTATTTGCCTTCCCTCTCCTTTCCCCTTGGAACCTCTTGCCGTCTGCCAGCTCCCCACCTCATGGTTGATGTGACTAGCGCCAACTTCCTGATAGCTCTATGTACCCAATTGCCTTTTCTTCACAGTCTCTCTATGAGATGGTCATTATTATTATCCCATCTAACAGAAGAGGATCCTGAGGACAGAAAATGTTAAGTCGTTGGGTCCAGGTCTCAAAGAGAGCAAATAGCAGAGAGAGGACTCAAACTGCAGTTGGTCTGATGCTAAACCCATGCCTTTGCCTCCACCGTGTAGCAAAGATGGGAACTACATTGCAAGAGACCAAGGACAAATAACCCTCTATGGGTCCCTGATGTCCAGATGTGGGGTCCTTAGTCCTCAGATCAGCCACATTCTCAGCCTGTCACAGATGGTTTCCTTTTAAAGATGTATCCCTATCCTTCCTGGCAAGACAAGTGGCCACTGGGAAAGAGCTGGGACCATAGACTCCAGAGACATTGTATCTAGTTCCGGTTTCACTGCACCTCACACAATGTGTGACCTTTGGCAAGTCAGTTGATTCTTTCCTTTTTATAGAATAGGAATAGGATCTCTTCTCTGGCTGTAGCCTGCATCTCCTTCCTGCATGGCATAGCAGAAAGGGTCATGGACCTAGAATCAGGTAGGTGGGTTCCAGTTTCAGCTCTGCCATACAGCCACCCTGTGACCCCAGGTATCACTTTTAACCTCTATAAGCTTCAATGAATTCATCTGTAAGATGGGTTTAATAATATTTGCCGTGACAGTAGGGTTTCATTTGAATCAAATGAGATAACCATGCTTTAAAAGAGGAAACATCCCATGCAAAGGTAAAGTAGTGCCAGTGGCATAGATATGTCTAGGAAAGTTCATGTGAAAGCTTTGAGTTCTTTATCAGAAAGGATGTGTATAAGGTTGTGGTCATTGGAAGTTCTGTGTTTAGCAAGGAAGTGAGCATATTAGACCTTCCATGGTGCTCAGGGCTCCGTGCTATCCTTATCATCCCCTTCATTGTCTGCTGCCATCTGGGAACCAATGCATTATTAGGGCTGCCCAAACTCTTACTAGTCACTCACCAAGCCATTGCCATGGAGGACGTTTGGTGCAGGACAGATAAAGGAGAATAAAGTGAAGAGGATAAGAGCCCTCCAAGCTTCTGGTTCCTGGACATCTTCTCCCTCCACTGGCGACCTTTTGGATGCACTAAAAGCTTCCCCAAGCACCCAAAAATCTACAGTGTGGGGACACCCTCTGTAAAACACTTGTTTCAGGACTGGGTCCTGAACACTGGATCATGGTTCCTGAGTCATTAGAGTCATGGAGACTTTACACTAGGGTTGACCAACTCTGAGCTAATTCACTGAAGAAAGCTTCACATGTAGATATTTCATGTGGAGAAAGAACCAGGCTGAAGACCTGCACATAGGCAGAGTTGCTTTCTAGGCCATTACTAACATCATGAAGGGCATGTTGGTGCCTGCCTGTGCCTCTGTATTCAGGTGTATCTAGGCCTGCTGTATGTCACATGGATGGATATCTAGGGTATCCTCTAAAATATTCTAGAAGAGGAGAGTCCAAAATTGCCCCAGCAAGATATACAAGTATTAGCAAATTTGACAATTTAAAAGCCTGGATTCTTTCCTATATTTGAGAGATATTCTTAGGTCTCAGGCAGGGGAAAATAATTCGCTGACCCCTCTTTGAAGATGCACTGTTCTTTTTAGTGAAACTTGTTCTCAAGCCTATTAATGTGAGGAATTGCAGAAAGCCTAAGATTGTACTCTACTTGCAACCTAGTAAGTTAACCTGTTATTGTTTCAAGTTGGCAGAAGACATGAGGTTCCTGGATGAAAGATGAAAGACTTTACTACAGCTAAAGCAGTAGCCATGTTGTCAACATATTTGTGTTGGCTTCCTGAGTCCCGTTTCCCACAACGGGGGAGTGAAAGTGGCCAGATGATACCTGTACACACAGCAAGTTCCATGGTAGATGAAGAACCCAGAGCTTAGGGAACCCAAATCTTTTATAATAGACAGTAAATATGCCTGCCCTTTGCTCTGGAGTGAGACCCCCATCTCTGTCTTCCAGGGCTGTTGGCTATATAAACATTTTTGAAAAGGTTGTCTGGAACACAGGACAGTCTGCACCCTACTTATAAGGCATGAAAAATGTGAGAATCCTATGGAGAATTGTCTACAAAACTTTATCAGTTTTATTATGTACAGGTGAGCAAATTCCAGTTTCTTTAACCTTTGGCCTGAGTTCTGTCTCCCCTACTCCTTCATTTGTTAGCCATTTATTCCTCCTGGGGCTCTTACTAGTTTTGAGTCCTGTGGTTTCCTACCTTCCTACCTACCACTGTCCAGACAGACCCGATCCTCTGCTCTAGGGGACTCCCTGTGGACTTCCTGAAGAAAGCATCCCTCCTTGTTCAGGGGGCTCCAAGGAAACTGCACCTGGAAGACATATTGCCATCATCTCTTCCGTTCTTCAGTTCCAGAAAGATGAAGACAAATTGCAGGCAATTTGGAGACAAGTAACTGAGGTGATTAGGGGTGATGTCAGGGGTAAGATGAAAAGAAGTGCACATGCAAGCTTCTGCTCAGATTGTGCTGAAGGAATCAGAGAGGAGTGATGTGAGAGGAAACACCCAGTACCCCACTGAGCAAGGCTGAGCATGTCTTTCTAAACATAGACCTCTGGCCCCATTCCTCCCCAGCCTGGCCTCCCTATGCACCAGTCTTCTCTTTTTATAAAGCTCAAATGAAAATGTATGTTCTTGTTGGGGACTAAGGGGCATAGAGCCTATTAATCACCTAGAGAATTTGATGGCAGTATATGCCATTTTAATAACAGAAGATTTGGGCAAGAATCTTAGGGAGCCTCATACTGAGCATCTCAGTCCACAGAGGTGGAATCTGGGGCTCAGAGGGAAAGGGGACTGATCCATGGGCAAGAATCTAGTTACCAGAAGCAGAGGGCTAACTAGAAGCCAGGTTTCCTGACATCCAACTTGGTGCTCTGGGGAGATCAACTGATTTTCTGTTGTTTAGTTTCTCAAGTGAAGATGTGATTTTCTAGAAAAAGAGAACCAGAATATTTAGGATGTAAGAATCCATTAGGGTTACGTGTTGTTTTAATGTGTTGTAATTGTGAATTTACACACACTAAGAAAAAGCAATCATGAGTCAATTTGGTTTCAAGTTCTCCTTTGGAGTTCCTTAAAAGAGGGTAAGTGCTTTTATGACGGGTTCTCTGAGATAAAACGTGACGTTCTTTCTTCAGAGACCTCCTGGTGAGTTTGTCTTCTTGCTCACTTTGGATATTGGCATTGTCCCCTAAGTGTGTATGGGCTTTTCTTCTTCGGGCTGGCTAGGGGTAGCTACAAGTTCCTTATTTTACAAAGTTCTCTTTTAGCTGTGGATGAGAAAATTTATTCCAACTTCCCCCCAAAGAAATTAAGCTTCCTCTGACAACATAGCTTAAGAGTGCCAATGCTTTTTGCTTCTAAGGAATCATACATTTTTTTTTCAATCAAGTTACATTAATTATAGAATGATTATTTACCTATCTTACAGTAATTTATAGTAACTGCCAATCAGAGCTTGTGAATTGTATAAGACCATTGTTCTCTTACTATGTTAAAGTACTTCTGGGCCATAAATTGAAACATAATTTTTTAAGTGTGTCTGGGCAGGCTTATCTTACAAAAAAATTTTTTTTTCTGTTGCATTTTTGGAAATGCTGAAAGTAGTCTAAAGAAGCTCAGTACTATTTTCAAGAAACACTAGGGCCTACCACCACACTACAGGATAAAAAAATAGAAGGGATTTTAGGAATAATAGAGTCCAACTTCTAACTTTACAAAAGGAACTGAGGCCCGGGAAATTGGTCACATGCCTAAAGACCCTGCAGAGGCCTCTGGGAGTGACTCCCAGCCCTATTGATGTCCCTCTCTCCTGGGAATGGCTGCAGTCCAGGGGGAGGCCCCCAGAGCCATGTCTGGGCTGTTGTCCTCCTCTGGTGGATCCCTCCAGGGTTAGACCTCAGAGACAGGTAGCCTCTCAATCCTGGTCTAACACTGGGCTTATTAGTCTCTTTCTTAAGAGTATGGCTTTGAAAACAGGGCCTGAAGGGTTCTTGAGGTCAAGTCCATGAGGGCTGCAGCACAGGGGGAAGGAATTCCATATTCTCCTGATGCTACGTGACTGCAGTCACTCGTGTCTTCTCTTTATGTGTCTTGTTCAGCTCTCTGTTTAGTTTCATAAGATACTCCAACGTCCTTACCATGAGTTCTTCCTAAAAGATATAAAGATCATTTATAGTTGACTTCTGTTGCTGGTGACCAAAAGAATGTTAACTCAAAGAGACATGGGATTAGTAAATAGCAATATTGGCATTGGACCCTGGGTCTCAGGGCTTTTATTCTAACCCTCTTTCTTGTACAACATGCTGCCACTCAAAGAAAATAATCTATACCTCCTCGGCATAGCCTGTGCTTTGGATGATACCATAATTATTGGACAGTGGATGTACTAGGAACACAGGAGACTTTTTTCTGGGAATCCTTATTGAAAGCTCCTTTGAAAATTATGATTTAGAGGAAACAAAAATCACACAGAGACCTCAATAGTCTATTGCTTTAAACTAGAATCATGGATTCTGTTTACTTTAAAAGGAAATATTATTATAACACAGTCTCTAGGGTAAATTTGCCAAAGCATTTATATACAAAATAGAAGGACATTCTCTGAATTTTGAACTATCTTTCACTGGAGTGTTTAATAATACCACTTCGTTTTCTATGCGTTCCTGGAGGGATGCAAATCACTGCATTATAGACGAATGAAGATGCTTCTCTTCAAGGTTGTGTGGGAAAAAAATAAATTTTCTATTTCACTACTGCCCCTGTTCTATCAATAGAGAAACCAAAGCATTGAGCTCATTTAATTGCTCAAGATCCACAGAGGAGAGGCAGAGCAGGGTCAAGGGATGCTGCAGAATGAAAACTCACGTGTTTGCTGGTCTCAAAGCTTGGGCTTAGCTTGAGAAATGTATTTTGAGCGAGAGGGAAAAGGACATTTAGTTGTGCATCATTTATCTGTATTCTCCCAGGGCCTAGCACGTAAACAGGTGCCTAATAAGTATCGATGGAAAGTAGAAGGGAGGGAGGGAAGGGGACGACAGAGGGAGTGGGGGAAGGATGGAGAAGGGAAGAAGGTCTGCCTGCTGCATCAGAGGCCACGAAAGGAGCACTCAGTTGAAAACTGTCCTAAGAAGTCCTTGGGACACGGGCCCAGGTAGCTGATGAGGACACATTGAGAAACCTGTAGCCACCATGGCTGAAATGCGGTTAATCTACGGGGAGTGGAGAAGATGCGGAGCGGGACAGGCAAGGAGGGAAAAAGAGGGATCAAACAGAAACAAAACAAAGGGGAAGAGGTTGACCTTGACTTGGGAGAAATAGTGGCCTGGAGTGTGGTGTGAGCTATGTTCTTGGTGCGACTGGGGTCCTTCCACCCACCTTGTCTTTCAGCCTCTCTCCTTGTCCTGGGTTCCCACTACCCTCCCGTTCTAGAACAAAACCAGCCTCCTGGACACAGAGACACTTCCATAACTGGAGAAGACACCAATCCCTTTTAAAAGGGTTACCAAGCCCTTTTCTTAACAGGTTTAAACCTTGGCCTACAGGACCGACTTTGTAGGTGGAATTCAGATCATCCGCCAGAGGCTTGGCAAGGTTTTGCCTGGTGCCCTGAAATGAGTCTCACAGAATGACTCTCACTGGCTTCTTCCTGCTTTTCCCCAAGCCATGCGTCTTCTTCCTACTTCTTAACTCAACCCTCCTCCAGACACCTGGGCCTGCCTTGTCATCCATCTGTCCAGTTTTCTGCTGCTTACCACCTGATGGCTGAACTGAGCCGGATGGAGCTTTAGAAGCAAGCATATATGCACAGAAGGAAGTGTTTGCACTATCCAAAGGGGGTGTGTGCTGTTCTGCAGCTCATAAGGGGCTCTTTGCAGAGTCATCCGGGTCTGCTTCTGGCCGGGCCCAGCGTGGCGTGGCCTCCTTTCTCGAGATGCAACTAGTGCTCATCTCTGTCGTAAGCAGACCCATGGCACCACAGAAAATTTTAGGGAAAAAGAGTTAAGAGGAGCAGCATGGGGATGGATTGAGGTGGATAGAAGCCAAAGAAAGAGAGGAAAGTTAATGGGATGAGGATGGACCCATCTGGCCACAGAGGTTACATGTCACTCAATAGACACTTGCCGGTGTCCGCCAGGAGCAGGGGCACCTAGAAGATTCCGATTTTGGTGTTTGGGGAGCAGGCAATTAGGACCCAGTGGGAAAAATTTGAATCCCACCAAATACCATAATGGATGAGGGCAGGCAGTGCAGTGTAAGGGTGTGAATGAACCGTGTTGTCTGTGTTTTCCAAATTGATGGGAGGCTAGCCACTGAGACTTGGTTAAAGAGCCCACTAGATCAAGGAACTGTCATGTTTTAATAAATCCACATCAACTTCTGTTCCAACCAGGCCGAGTGCTCCCATGTGACATTGAAACCAGCCCCTTTCAGGGCATGTCAGACCAGTACTTTGATCTCATAGTGCCTCCGTTTGTCTTCCCAGATGAGTATTTCTTCCCAGGTGCACCATCAGTTTTGCTTAGCCCTATCAGCTAAATAGCACAAACCCTTCAAGCTCCTGCCTCAATAAAATTGCAAGTCCCATTGGATGGCGGACTTCCTGGGTCCACATAGTGAAGGGTAAGCCTGTAAATGCCAAGGTTCTGTCTGCAGGAGGGAAGTAGGCTCCCCCAAGAAGCGCTTTGGTGGGGTTCCCACTAGACTTGGATCCATTTAAAGCTCTGAGCTGCTCTGTTTTGAGATGACGCGAAGGAGGTTCTTCACTGAGTCGTGAATCTATCTGAGAATTCTCCCTTCTTTAGGTTCTGGGTGCACGATCCAGGCTGGCGAGCCAGCTGCTGCAGTTCCCAGTCCTTCCGGGACAGCGGAGTGCAGCTGCAGCCCGAGTCTCCCTGGCTCAGGGAGGGAGGCTGGCATGGGGACCTTAGCAGGGGGGCAGCAGCAGACTGGGGGAGCCTGGAAAAGGCAGTAGCATCCGCCAAGCTGATAAAGAGCCCTGCCACCAATCTTGAAATCAAGTGCGGAAGGAGGGAGGGTGGAGGGCGGGGGGAGGGGAGGGGAGGAGGACTATGTCCCAATAGGGGAGCCGCAGCACTTTCCTTCTGGTGTGATTCCTGGTATGTGTCGCAGACAAAATCATTCAGAGAGAGGAGGTAGGGACGGGGGAAGAAAATCAATTGTTTTTCATATGTATCGATTGCCTTCAATGAATCTCCGTGGTAATGTAGTGGGAAGGGAACAGAGGAGGAAAGGTCAGCCTCTAAGGGTGAGTGGGGAGCCATCCACTGTGGTGGGGAGAGGGCCACGGGGCCATGAGGGAAGGTCCAGGGACCGCAAACTGCCCGCAGTGTTTCCCAGAGGTATGCAGAGGGGACATCACTCAAGTCTGTCCAGGGTTAGGTGGAAAGACCCCAAGATGCTCGTTTTAATGTTTGAGGTCAGAGTCTCATCCAGATGGATTAGACTTTTACCTCCTATTGCAGAAAATGACACACATAAAAAATGGCTACGGGAAAGAGTAATATGGTAGAAAAAAATGCCCAAGTTCACCAGAGTGTTGCAACTCTTTCAGCCTTAGCACTCTACATGGTTTATATAGTTGGGGTAGAACTACATGCACTATGTTGTATCTACATTGTATCTTGTTGTTGTTGTTGTTATTGTTGTTTTTTGACTTATCTGTAAGGTGCATTTTCCACATTATTAAGAGCTCTTTTTTTTTTTAAGATTTTATTTATTTATTTGACAGAGATCACAAGTAGGCAGAGAGGCAGGCAGAGAGAGAGAGATGGAGGCAGGCTCCCTGCTGAGCAGAGAGCCCGATGCAGGGCTGGATCCCAGGACCCTGGGATCATGACCTGAGCTGAAGGCAGAGGCTTAACCCACTGAGCCACCCAGGCGCCCCATTATTAAGAGCTCTTTAAAGCACACTTTGAGAATGATTTTTTTTTAGCATGAAATAATAAATGGCCATTGCAGAAATTTGGAAAAATATAAAAAGGAAGTAAAAACATTCATAATTTTGCCACTCAGAAATGATTCCTCTTGATATTTTAGTATATTTCATTATAAGCTTTTTTTTCTATGCATATAAAGTCTATTTTCCTCCATGAAATTTTGATCATTGAGTATGTGTAGTTATGTTCTGCTTTTTCACTTATTTTTTGTTGAAGATTTTACTTATTCATTTGAGAGAGAGAGAACAGGCACAGGCAGGGGGAAGTCGCAGCGGAGAGGGGGAAGCAGACTCCCCACTGAGCAGGGAGCCCGATGCGGGGCTCGATCCCAAGACCCTGAGATCATGACCTGAGCTGAAGGCAGATGCTTAACTGACTGAGCCACCCAGCTGCCCCAAGCTTTTTCAAATATTTTATTAAAAATTTTTACATCGTGATTTTTTAATGTTTATGTAATATTCCATTGTATGGGTATACCAGTCTTTAGTCAACAGCTCTGCTATTATTTCCAGCATTTGGGTTATCATGAACACAGTGATGGCTTTCTTTACATATGTCTTTAACCTTCTGTCTCTTCGTACCTAGAAAGGAAGATGACTTTTTGGTAGACGGGTCTGAGTTTTTCCCCCCGGTTTCAGGCAGAAACCCCCATTCTCAAGCCAGTGATGCTCTGCTGGTACAAAGCCCCTGAACTGGGCTCTGAACCTGCTGGGTGCTTCCCGTGGTGCTGGTCTCCTTCCAACAATCCTCATCCTTTTAAATTTAAAAAAAAAAAAAAAAAAAAAAAGTTTTGTTTTAGTTAAGTGTTTTTCTAGAACTTTGGTATCTAATGTATTAATACATAGCCACTGGCTATCTGTGGCTCTTCAAATTTGAATTAATTAAAATCAAATAAAATTATAAATTCTGTTTCTTGCTACATTTCAAGTGCACAAGAGACACATGGGGTGTGTGGCTACCATATTGAACATGGAAAGTTCCTTAAGACAGCACTAGGAAAACATCACCCTGAGACTCCAGCAGGGACCGGGAGGCTGAGGAATCCAGGGCGAGCAGGTGTTTAGGGGTGAGCAGCTGAAACACACCAGGTAATTGAGTGGGACGGGGCAGAGACACAAGACACACACCAACACTTGGGAAAAAACAAACAAACAAAACTAACCCATAGCTCCAAGCCATTCACATTCACATTTCAACTGTGCGCCAGCCTCCAAATCAAACTGCTATCTTCCCAGCAAATGGCATCCATAAGCTTTATGGAAAGGCCTCCAGGATTTAATTACTTTGGAGACAGGCTGGTGGCCAAAGAAAATCTGGTCACGCACAGTATTTGGGAGACAGATTCTAGACCTCGCAGGAGATGGTGTTTAAAGACCCCCTCCCAAGTCAGGTCTTCCTTGCTTATGAGCTGCCTCTTCTCAGAAGACGTCAGTTCTGTGGGGAAGAGAAATGGGGGCATCCTGAGTCCTCACCCCTCAGACTGGCCACTGGACCCTTAGTTCCAGAAGAGCAAGGGCAGTGACCAAGCTTGTCTTGCTCAAGGATGAGTCCCTGGGACAGGCACAATGCAGGGGATCCCTAATGTTTGTTGAAGAGTCGACTGAACCACAGTGATTGTACAGCTCAAATTCATCAGCTCTTGATCGGTTTTGACATGTTCCCAAAAGGACAAATGAATGTATTTTAGGGGAGATTAGGAGATTTTGGGCTACAGATGGTTTTTCCTCGTATGCTTCCCTGATATTGGTTTTTTTTTGTTATATAGTATTTAATACATACAGAAATTGGTGTCCACATAATAAAGTAATACATACAAGAATGCTAATACAACACATACTGGTACTTACTGCCCAAATTAAGAAGCAGAGTTTTACTGCTCTCCGGGATGTTACCTGCCTTCTTCCCCTAGACTGCTCAGCCCTGGGGTCCTACAAAGATAAGCACTATTTTCAATTTTATGTTTAGCATTCCCTGGACTTTTCAAACATAGTCACACCTCTATCTGTGTGAATCATTAAACAATATGTTTCAGTCTGCTTGCTTTGGAGTTTAAAAAAGATATATTGATTATATCCTTGGAGACTTGCTTTTTATTCAACATTTTAAAAAAGATTTATTATTTATTTGGGAGAGTGAGAGAGAGAGAGCACATGAGCAGGAGGAAGGGGAGAGGGAGAAGCAGGCTTCCTGCCTAGCAGGGAGCCCGATGTGGGACTCGATCCCAGGACTCTGCGATCATGAGCAGAGCTGAAGGCAGATGCTTAGCTGACTGAACCACCCAGGTGCCCAACATTTTGTTCTTAAGATTAGCCTTGTGGCTATGCGCAGATGGTGGACTCTCATTTTTCGTGGCTACTTAATATTCCGTTTGTGTCTCTATGCCAACATTTACATATTCGCTTTCTTGCTAATGGACATTTGGGTTGTTTCAGGCTTTTGGTTTTGATATTATGCTTGTAAATGCCTTACACTTTTCTGGCACACGTGTGAAGGAATTTCTCTGGGATGCATACGTTATCACTGGCTGATGGCGGGTGCATTTTTAACTTTCAAGATATTTTCATATTGTTTTTCAGAATGAATGCATTGACTCTTCCTCCTCCGAAATAGTTTCCGTTGCCTCACATCCTCACTACCGCCTGTTAGTCTCAGGTTTTTAATTTCTTTGCCAATCTGGTGGGTATTATATGGTATTTATTGTGCTTCTAATTGATATTCTCCTGATCACTAACGAGGCTGATCATCTTTTCATAGGAGCTTCTGTTTTCATGTTTCCTCTTTGGTGACATTTCTGTTCATCTCCTTCTCTGTTGAATTATTGTCTTTTCCTAAATTGACTTGTAAGAATTACCTTGGTGTTCTTCACTGATTAAATATATTTCAGATGTTTTCTCCCACTTGTATTTACTTATTTAATGCTCTCTTTTGATAACTAAAAACTTCTTTATTGAACAGAAGTCCTTGATTTTAGAGCAGTCAATGTTTATCAACCTTCTGTTTCTAAAGAAACCTTTTTATATCTTGGGTTTAAAGAAAAACTCACCTATATTATTTTCTAAATGTTTTAATGTTTGCCCTTTATATGTAAGTCCTCAATCCACTTGGAATTGATTTTTATGTGGGAAGAGAGTAGAATTTATATATTTACCTTCTTCTCTGCTTCCCGGCGTTGGATTTTCACTTGTCTTCGTGCCTTTTATTGTATATCCCTACTTTCCCCAGGGACCTGAAATGCCACTTCTGTGTCAAGGGTATGGCTCTGTATAATGAATCTTGAAATCTGGTAAGGCAGGTCCCCCTACCTTATTATTCTTCCCAGGGAGTGTCTTTCGCTCATTCTCAATGATCTGAGGAAAGATGGTGGTGCCGTGTGCCCTAGATCATAAATCCCAGGGGCTTGAAACTTGGACAATTTGCACGTGAAACTTGCTCATGGTGGCTGCACCAAGTAGATGAAAGCAAAAATGTGTCTGTGATGCTGAGGTCCTCTCTTCAAGGTGGGAAATTCTGGAAGTCCTTTTGCCTTGGGTACTACTTTCGATATCCTTCTAAGTCCTGAATTCCTAAGGCAGAAGAGCCATCTGAGTGTTAGAGTTTACTGAAGGACGGGAAAGATATCATCCTTGGGCTTGGAAACCAGATGCACCAAATGGGAGTGTCTCAAGAGGGAAGCGGCACGGGCTCAGGACGGCTTATAGACCGTGGTGCTGAGCTGTCCTGTGTTAGGAAGAGCACATGAGCAGAAATACCTTGCCTGAGATTCTCTGAGCAAAGTGCTTTTTCCCTCAAAGCCTCTCCTTGACAAACAGATGCTAAGATGTATCTTGGGAATGTCCCTGATGTAGAAAAATCCGAGGTCAGAGACACATGAGGGGAGGGAAGAATCCACTCATTCATCCATGCAATAACAATTTACTGAGCACCTACTATATTCCAGGCACTGTTCTAGGCGCTGCAAATAGGGCCCTGAGCAAGACAGACAAGGTAGGGGGAGGCAGGCAGTAAAAGAAAAAAAATAACCAAGATAGATGTGGAGAACATTTATCTAGAAATGAAATTGCATGATGCTCAGGGCATTTTTCTCTGAGAAAGTATGAATGGCAAGAAGGGGTGGCCATGGGAAAGTCGGGGAGCTCATGCTCTGCTCCTGGACCAGCTGGTGGTGAGGTGCTGTTTGGGGGATGTGGACAGGCTGGAGAGTGAGTAGAAGGAGGAAGTGGTAGAAGATGAAGGTAAAAGACAGAGAGTGGTCAGATTCTATGGGGACTTGCTCTCCAAGCTCAGGAGTTTGGATTTTATTTTAATTGAATGGGGGAGCCACTGGAGGGTTTTAAACAGGGAGTGTTATAGGTTAGAATTGGGAAGTGATTACTTTCCTCAAAAGAGGAGGAAACAGAGTTTGGGGACTGCAGGAGACTGAACTGAGGCCCCTCAGCTAAAAAGCAGCGGAAACTCCAGATCGGGGCTCCGAGGCCCAGTCATCTTTAAGCACCACGTGCTGCCTCCAGCATCATTCCCTGTCTGTAGGTCTGTCTGTCCGTCAGGCTGGCCACTCAGAGCAGGAAGCCCTGAGGCCTTGCTGACTCGCCTGCCATGAGGGCCTTGAGGCCCCAGGAACAGAGTAATTCAAGCTTTGGTGGGTGTGGGTTTTGAATGGCTTCGTCTATTCCTTCAGGCCTGTCTTTGAGGATTTGTTTGGATTCATTGAAATATTTATCAAGGAATTCCTCAGTCTTCTATAGAAGTTGGGTAGTTCCCCCATGGCTGCCTGTCTCTCATTATCCTGTTACAGTCTCAAGGTCATCCTCCCACGGCCTCTGATTTTCCCTGCAAATCCGGCCATGGACGTTTTCCCCTTTCTCTTTGCTGAGATAATACCACAGCTGATAACTTGGTCGCAGAACAAAAGCCCATCCCCAACCCTCATGCAGCTTGGGGGGGGGGGTTCCTGGCACTGTCTGCTGTGCTCTCACAGGTGGGCCTTCGCTCACCAGGGGCCTCACAGCCTGCCCCCTCCGACAGATACCTGCTGACTGTGCGGACCTCTTCAGGAAGCCATCTGCCCAACACCGCCTCTTCTGAGCTGTCCCCTCTGCTCTTCCGGACACAGCCCCATCTGGATGAGCCATGGAACCATATGCTCTTGGCCACCTCACTCAGCTTGGCTTTCTCCCTTTTGCTGTCATGTGCCAGGCTGTCTGTGGATTCAGAACTCTGTCACGGGGCCTGCCCTTGACCTGTGTGTGGTACAGGAGAGCCCAGGACAGGGAGCCAGGAGACCTGGGTTCTCCTTCCAACTTGCTGTACGACCTTGTGTAAACCTGTCAGGACATACGTCCATAAGATCAAAGGATTGCCCCCACCGATTCTCAAACTGCTCTTTGGGACCCCAGGCCTCTCTCTGTAGAAGCAATTTGAATTTTATTAAAAAAATGATCTTCGTAGCTATAATAGAAAAACACAACTCCAAAATGCATTGTGTGCCAAATATAACACACTAAAAATGAACATGTGAACTCATTTGTGCACAGATCTTAGAATAAAGCTTTTTCTGCTGTATCTGTGTGTGTGTGTGTGTGTGTGTGTGTGTGTGTGTGTGAACTATTTATTAACATGTCATTGATTTGGAAGGTTGTAAGTCTCACAGATTTGTTGAAAATTCAGGCCTTGGCATGGCTGCTCCCAGTAAGCCGTACCAGCACACGCATTGCTGGAGCACGTACCCTCCATCCCTCTGTGAGCAACTCACCAGGTAAGGCTCAGATGCCTGTGTTCTAGAATGCTCTTATCGTACGTGACCTTGTCGGTGACATGGGGCTGAGTGAACATGTAACACGTTGCTCAGCGGTAATAGAGTCTGGGACTGTCTTTTCTTTTTTATTTTTCCTTTTTAAAGATTTTATTTATTTATTTGAGAGAGAGAGAGAGGAGGAGCACAGAGGGAGAGGGAAAGGGAGAAGCAACTCCCTGATAAGCAGGGAGCCTGATGCGAGGCTCGATCCTAGGACTCCGGGATCATGACCCGAGCTGAAGGCACACACTTAACCA
Source organism: Enhydra lutris kenyoni (assembly GCF_002288905.1). Taxonomy (NCBI): domain Eukaryota; kingdom Metazoa; phylum Chordata; class Mammalia; order Carnivora; family Mustelidae; genus Enhydra; species Enhydra lutris. The sequence goes on from NW_019154111.1 coordinate 10,265,865, forward strand.
ACTGAGCCACCCAGGCACCCACCCCTGGAACTGTCTTTTCTTTACTAAACATTTTGGTGTAGAATAATCTTAGATTTACAGAGAGGTTGCCAAGATAGCACAGCGAGTCCCCATGTACCTTTCATCCAGCTTCCTGTCATGTCAGCCTCCTACATCCCCACATTGCGTTGCCACCTCGGGGAAATGAACATAGGTACAAGACTGTTAACCAAATTAGCCTTTATTCAGATTGTACTGGTTCTTCCGCTATAGGCCTTTTCTGTTGCTGGAGCTGGTATAGGATCCTGTATTACATTTTGGTTGTCATATCTCCCTCGTCTCCTCCAATCTGTGGCCAATTTTCAGTCTTATTTTTCATGCTCTTGTCACTTCAGAGAGTATTAGAAGTCACTTTTTTTTTTTTTTAAAGAATCTTCCTCAGTTTGGGTATGTCTGGTGTTTTCTCATGATTAGACTGAGGATTTGGGAAGCAAACCATTTCCATGCACAGGGGTCTTAGCCGCTAGAAGACAGATGAGTATTTCCTCTTGAGCAGGGTTGAGGAGGGATGGACATGGAGGCTGAGAGCGTGAGTGATTTTGCTTTAATTCCCCAAAAGATAGGAAAAGGATTGTGTGGAGGAGGGCCCTCATTAGGAATCAGTGAGAGTGTCGTGCTGAGTCACTGTGGAAGTAAGTGTGAGAAACAGTTCTTGGTAGTGTCCCTCAGACCTTGACCCAGGCCCCATGGGAAACTGCCGAATTCTATATTTTATGTCACTGGAACCTGGGTGACATTTAAATAAGGGGAAGGATCTCTGAGTCACTCATCTCAATAATTAGGAATTATTTGATATTGTTGGAAATGGAAAGCAAGTCTGATCAGAAGGACAGTCTTGGTATGTGGGTGCATGTATGTGAGTGTGTGTATGTGTGTGTGTACATGAATATAAATGTGTGTATATGATTGTAGGGCTGGCAGTGGGCTGGGGATTAGGTTTGAGAATTGGATCCTCGTCTTACTTTCATTTTATTCAGTCACTGTGTCTCAGTATCCCCTAGCCGTCAGATGAGGGTAGAAATACCTGTCCCACCAACCCCACAGGGTTACCACGAGGAGGGAGTGAGTGCAAACCTTGGGAATATAAGTGCCTGGGGAAAATGTAGCACACTGCCCCCCTGTAGGATGGAATGATCAATAAGGGAGTAAAGGAGTAGGACCTGCCATTGTTGGTCAGAGAGGTGAGAACTGGAAGTGAGAAGAGAGTGAGGCTCTAGAAACACAGGCGTCGTTAGCAGCTCAAGTCTAGGCATTGCACCTCAGTCAGTGCGGTGAATTCCAAGGTCAGAAAAGCATTCCTTGTAGACAGACCTGAGGAGCCATGGACCCTTGCGTTCCTGCTCCCTGTCTTCCCAGTTGCAGGCCTGATTTCCGTTTCTAACTGACACTTGCTGCAGAGGTACAGTATATTATAGACTAATTAAGGCTATTAATGATAATGGCAATCCAGTAAGTAATCTCTGGTATTACCCTGATCTATTTCTGTCACCCTCCTTTCATCAGGCCATTAAGGTGACAAGCTTCATAGAACACAGTAATCTCCCCTCTGTCAGTCCCCTCTGTGCTTTTCTCCCTAGAAGAGCTATGGACTCCCGAGAGCCAGGGCATGCGAAGATATCACTAATGGACCGGACTGACCAAACCCCTCCTTCGTCCAGTCTGTTTCACTCATGAGACTAGGGCACAAGGGAAATCCCTTTTCTATGTTCCCCTCCCCGCTGCTAGTCTTCTCGCAGACCTGGGACCATGAAATGAGAGCAGAGGAAGCAAATACCTAAGATCTGGTACCTACTCATGGTGTGAGCCCTTAATGGCATCCTTAGCAACAGGTGGGTCACCGCTGGACCCACACCACACATAACACCACTCCTCCCTGGCCCATCGGCGGCAGGTGTGGTCCTAACTCGATAGAAGCATCTACTGGTTTCCTGGCATCCTTAGGCTCTGGGTTGCTATGCCCATGTGTTCTTACCTGTGCCCCCCATGGGCACACAAGGCTGGCAGATGGTTTGGGAAGTGAGAGAGCATTAGGGAAGCAGGCTCTGGGATTTTACCAGAGGAGATGATTTGGAACAAACCCTCCCCATTGCTCAAAGGCTGATACTGGGAGCCTCAAGAAAGGGAGCCTTATCATCCAAAGCCCCAGTATAAAGCACTTCCTTTGATTCTTGGACTTTGATTCATTGAGAGTTAATGTTGGACAGGGACATGTGTATCATATATTCTTGCAAACCACAAATCAACTGCTGTCTTTTTTCTTCATCATCTTCCTCTTTAAATCTACCATGAAGGAATTACAGTGGCCGGGGACCATTTGTTTCCCTGGTCCTGAGGCTGAAAGGGGGCCAGGATAACAAATGTCCTATCGGAGCAAAGTCGTATTCTCTGCTGAATTGAGACGTGCCTTTCTAGTGACCCAGTCCCTCTGATGGTCCACAGGCAAGAAGCCGTGGAGCCAACTGTTGCCTGGGTGGCTGAGGGGCCGAAGCTGAGGAGGAGCTGCTCGGTGCTGGAACTTTCTCAGGCCACCGGGAAGGTGGTGCTTCCTCAGAGCCCAGGTCATCTCATGCTCCCATCCCAGCCGGAGTCTGTGGTCTGCTGGTTGGCCGGGAAGGCTTGACAAGAGGAAAGGAGTATTTCTTGGTGGCAATAATAATATTGTCAAGAGATGATAATTTCTGGATATTTATCATTGTGCTATGCACCTTACAGTAATCTCATGATGCATTGTTACTACCTACATTTCACCCACAAGAGGAGGTTGGGCGGCCTCCTAGGGGACCAGATGTTGAAGAGGTGGGGTTCGGATCATGAACTTCATTTGACTTTGGCATACTTGTTCTTACTTCCTCCCCTAGACCACTGGTTTTCAAACACTTCTGGAAGCATGTCCCAGTAAGAAATGTACTTTATCTCATGACCTATTATCCATATATGTATTTGAAATGAAAAAGTTTCAGAAATCGATATTTACTAGTCCATGATACACTGTGGCTTTTGTTTTTGTTTTTTTTTCCCATTCTTTTGTATTTTAAAGGCTAGTTGGACCCACCAGATTGATGCCACAACTCACTAATAGACTGAATCCTTAGTTTATAGACCTTTCCTCTTGGCGCCTGTGGGAGTATTTTTAACCATAACAGTATAAGGGTGTGTTTTTCTGACCCTGAGACCAGGCTGGCGTAAGTAGGAGAGAAGCTTCTGAGCTTGTGTATGCTGCATTTGGGTTGGGGCCAACTCCTGACGCCATTTTGTGTGTTGGGAGATGAACCAGTGAGTCTGGCTGCTGGAAGTGCAAAAGCCTTGGCTGTGTCTGGCACGGTGTTAGGCACTGTGGGGATTCTGCATCTGCACATTTGAGTTCTTGACCTTGAAGAGTTTCTACTCTTTCTCAAAGGACACCCTCAGGTGAAATGGCTAGGAAATAATGCCAGATTGATAGATTCCTGGAGAAACCTGAAGGGATGTGCAGGACTTTCATCATTATTTGTTCACATGTACGCCTTTCCAAAACAGAGCCGCAGTCCCTAATGAACTTGAAACATCATGTTTCTCCTTCCTCATCTTCTTGATCTTCTTCTCTTCTCCTCATCCTCTTCTTCCTCCTTAATGGACACTACATTTGCAAGATTCAAGATTTAAGTGATCCCAAAAAGTAGACCATGATAATTCTCCCTCCCATCTCTCAGCTCAGATGCCCAACATGCTTCTCTGGAGGTAACTAATGTTTCAAGCTTCTTATGTATCTTCCCCAAAATAGTCTTGCCCCTATAAACAAGTGTAAACCATTTTTTTTTCTTTTTTTAAACACAGATTATACTTAACTGTGTTGCATGTGGCACTTGATATACCTTGGAGATCTCTGTGTGATCAATAGATAAAGAGTTCTACCTTCTTTTTTTGTAAGACTCTAAAGATTTTTGTTTGGGTGGACTGTCATTTATTTAACAAATCCCTTATTGATGAAACATTGAGATTATTCCTTTTTTTTTTTTTAAGATTTTATTTCTTTCTTTGGTGGACAGAGAGAGAGAGAGAGAGAGCGTACACAGGAGTAGAGGGACAAGGGCAGAGGGAGAGGGAGAAGCAGGCTTCCCAGCTGAGCAGGGAGCCCACAGAGAGCTTGATCCTAGGAGTCTGAGATCATGACCTGAGCCAAAGGCAGACACTTAACCCACTGAGCTACCCAGGCATCCCCATTGAGATTATTTCTAACTGTCACCATGATAAAAAAGTGAAGCAACAAATGACCCGTTTATACTCTGTGATGTGTCTAGACATGGCACCAACAAGGCAGGACCCATTGGGCACCTGCCAGCTTCTCCATCTTGTGGTCTAGCATGGCCTCCCTCCCCTGGGCTTTTGGCTCCAAGTCTGTCAGCTGCCTTCTCAGTCACTCTCTCCAGCCCTGAAACTTCTGGGCATGGTGCTCCTTTTCCTGGGAAATACTCCTTTCTCCCCTGTTGACACTCAGCTCAACTGTCTGGGCTCAACTTAAGAAGTACTTTCTCAGGACAACTCTGTTTATCCTCAGAACACCCTGTAATCCATCACCTGGTACTATACAAGGTAGCCCCAAAGTCCTTACACAGTTTGGAATTATAATAAATTTACTTCTGTACATGATATAAACAATCTGCAATTTGAAACAGGGAGGGAATTTCATCATAATTTACTATATTTAATTACAGAAATGTTGGCTTTCAACATATCTAACATGGTTTTAGATACATTTGGATATAACCATTCCATATAGTGTAGGGTTTATTACCTAGAAAATTAAAGAAAGAAATTAGAACAAATGAATCATTAAAAATTTCATTGAAATCTCAAGTAAATTCCTTCTCTGTTGCATTTTGCAAATTGCTTATATATGATGTGGAAGTGAATTTATTAAAAACCCAAGCTGCATAAGAACTTTATGGATATCCTAATTAAATTAGTTTTACCGTATTTCATCTAACACGTGCACATACACTTTTGTTCACATTTAACATTTCTGAAATTGGATATGTCTTACTCTGAACACTGCCTTGCAGTGTTGTGGGTCAGGCTGCAGTCTTGATGCTGTTAACATTGTCTGAGCAAACGCGGACTTGGTCATGGTTGTTTATACTGTCATCACTCCAAATGAGCTAGGAGCATTATTGACATTCCATGTTCTGAGTTTAATTTGTACTTAAGATATCTTCAGAAAGATCACACTCTGATTTGGCACTGAAACAAAAGGTTTATGCAGAAAGGCAAGGAGAGCAGAACAGCAGGTTGTCAATTTGATATTAGCAAAGCAAATTTTTATCCTGAAAATACAGTATTAATTTAATATATTCTTGCAGTGTAACAAGCAAATGCTTTACACGATGGTTAAGGGCTGAACTGTGTCCCTCCAATATCTGTTTGTTGAAACTTTAGTCCAATATGACTTCTGTCCTTGGGAGAAAAGGAGGAGATCCCAGGAGAGTGCTAGCACACGGGAAAGGGCACGTGAGGCCACAGTGAGAAGAGGGTTATCTGCAAGCCAAGGGGAGGGGGCCTCAGTAGAAACCAACTTTGCTGTGCCTTGAGCTTGGATCTTTAGTTTCCAGAACTGTGAGAAAATAAATTCCTGTGGTTTAAGCAATTTGGTCCATGGTATTTTGTTATGGCAGCTGCCACAAACCCATACAGGGACCTAAGAAAGAAAGACTCCCACTAGTAGGTGAAGCTGTGTGACACTGTTGCTGACATTAGTGTTGAAGAACTGTGTATCCCAGGGCAAGCAAGAAAGCTCAACATCCGTCTTGCATAATGGGTGTCAATGGCTTCTAAGGGTCTTGGGGACATTAGTGGAGCATACTGTTAAGAAATGCTGCCTCATCCATCATCCATCCATGGTGCCATTTTCTACTCTGACTTGAAAAGTGATTTCAGAGGAGTCAGGCTCTGAATAATGAGATTTAGAAATTCTGTAACCAATTTATTTTGCTTGTATTTATTTCCCTTTTTGACTGCACTAAAGCAACAACAACAAAAAAATCTGTCTAAATGATTCCGAGAGAGTCTTCCATTAAGTCTAAATGTTTCCAGTGATAATAAAGCATTATTTTTAAATGGTAGTCTTTCTTTCTTTCTTTCTTTCTTTCTTTCTTTCTTTCTTTCTTTCTTTCTTT
>NW_019154111.1:10893000-11009369 GCF_002288905.1 Enhydra lutris kenyoni
TGTGTCGTAGTTGCATCTGTGTGAGTGTGTCAGTGTGGGAGTGAGGGAGTGTGTCAGTGTTGTGTGTCTGTGTGTGAGTGTGTGAGTGAGGGAATGTGTCGGTGTTGTGTGTGTATGTGTGTGTGTACTAGAACCCCGGCATGGCAACAGTATCACTGTTGGTGATTATGAGAAGGAGAAAAATTACTGGAGTGACACAAATTACTAATTACTCTATTATGCAGTGAGAAGAATAAGAAGCTGGAAGTTGTTTCAGCAAATTCTATTTTTAAGCAAATAATTGTTGGGTTTCCAATGCTCTAAATTAAGTAATTCTCCTCAAGACCTTCCTTAAGTCTCCCTCTTTGAACTCCAAGGGCTGGCAAAGAATTACAGCTGGCTCTGGGATGGGCTTCAGATTTCGTTTGTAATTATTTTTTTTCCAAACATGCTATCCTCAAAATGAGATATCTTCAGAGGTGTTTTTCTTCCCCAGTAATTAGGAGTGGTCTTACTGAGTCATTCATAGCTTTCCCTCCCATTCTATAGGAGGTGGCATTGAGTAATATAAAGATATCTGGGGGAGGAAAAAAAAACTTGGAACCAAGTTTAAGACGAGGCATTGCCTCCTCCCTGACTTTGTGACCTTGGCTTTGCGCATAACCTTCACCCACACTGAAGAAGGGAGATAGTATATATACTGTAACACTTTTTAAACTGAGATGCACCATCCATACAATGTGTTGTTATTAAGATGGCCAAGAATGGCAACAGCAAGATAGCAGCATAATCAGAATTATAACAATAGCTCACATTTTTTAGGACGTTTTGAGGATTTAGCATGTGCTTGGCACTGGTCTAAGTGCTTTGTAAGCACTAATTCATTCAGCATTCAGACACAGGTACTAGCGTGTCCACATTTTACTCATCAGCTACAGAGAAGATGAGTAACTCTCCCAACATCATGGAGCGTGGGAGAGGCAGAGCCAGGTTCAAACCCAGACACCCTGGATCTAGAGTCCGCACCACTGCCTGCCTGGGCTGGAAGGGATAACTGGACCAGGCCTGAGCACATTGGCCCCATCCTCTGGCCCTCTGCTTTTCAACCACAAGTTCAGATACCCTGAGGCACCACAAAGATGTTCTTCTGCAGTGACAGTTACAAAAATGGCCAATCTTCCCCAGAAGTAACCAAGATGGCGAGAGCATGGAGGGACTTGTGTAAACAAATTGTGGGGATGCAGGGTAGAAACAGGCACTGGGCTGGAGGGTATACACAGGAGCCCGGGCTGCTCATTGCCCCCAATCCACCATCAACCCCCTGCAAGAGGGGTAGTCTTTGGGACAATTTACCTCACCTTCTTAGCTCATCTGGTCACCAGTAGAATCTGAGAGGATGGGTGCATTATAAGATTTGCTCAGGGAGGGCAGGGAGGAGAAAGACCAAGAAGCCCACACAGGCATGCTGTGAGGGTAGGCAAGCCATCGGTGGGCAGCTCCGAAGATGACCTGTGTGAAATGAGATGACTTTAGGGGATGGCAGAGACAGCCTGTGTCCCCTTCGGGGTCCTGTCTCTGTCATATTACATGATCCCTTTAACGAGAGGTGGTAGGGAGCACAGAGGCTGGGTTGTACATGAACCTAGGGTTGTGGAAGGCTCTGTGGAGAGGACAAAGGGGGGAGCTCAGCTGTGAACAGAATGCCTGGGTCTGTGGATGGCCTTGGCAAGTTTGGTATGTCAATGAACTACAAACTAGAGATGATGAGGCCCAGCCTGGCTCACCACACATGGTAGCCACAAGCAACAACCAAGACAATATACTTTGTCAACAGCCCCAGGAACCCCAGGGAAGATGCCGACCAAGAGGGACCCCCTGGACCCCAGTGCCTGGACCCTGGCACCCAGCATTTCTGCCATGCCAGACTTCAACTCAGCTAGCAACTTTGAAGCTTGAAGGACAGAATGAGGAACCACATAAGCAAAGCATGGTATACATGTATCACACTGCTTGGACCCCAACGTCAAGGGAGCCGAAACCACATAATGGAGCCTCTACAACCTCTGGCAATTTAATCTCAGTCAAGGACAACATTAAAGAGAAGAGGTGTTCCCGGACTCCAGGCAGCTCAAAATCCTGGCCAGATTGGCAAATATTTCAGCGGGAAGCTAGCAAAACTGATGCCAACTTAAATGAGTCTCCTCTGTGGCTCTGCAGGGGTCTATGTTTGCTCTGCACTATTTCCCACTGCCATGCGCAGAAAAGAGAATGTTCCAATGCCGCCTCCGTGCAGACTTAAGTTAGCAAGCGCCTGCAAGGGAGGAGGGCCACACATGGAAAGAGGTGCTCTGGGGCACAATTGTGTAGGTAAAACTGGGAAACCCCGGCAGAGTTGGGGGAGCATTCTCAGGCTGGAAGGCCATTAGGAGCTTGCATTTCTGCACCAGTGTGAGGCCCTCAGCAGAGCAGCAAAGCCCAGACTGTCAAGATGTGTGTGCACACAGCAAAGTAGCTTCCCGTCTCTGAGCCTTCAATGGCTCATGTACAAAATTAATATAATGAATTGAATCCTGACCCTAGCCCAGATTCCCAAATTCCTCTGGGCTGGGTAAGGAACACTATATCCAGGTTACATGGTGGTCGAGCAGGCAATGCCTGTGGCATAGCCTAGTAAGTAGGACGTGCTCAGTCATCCCTGGTACCTGTGTCTGTCTCTGCCCAGACCAACCAGTTCTTTCAAAGATTGTTTCCAACCAGTAACTGAATAGCCGACTCTTAACGTGGTCAAGATACCCTAGAGGGAGGGGGTGTGCTTTGACCGTAGCTTCTTTGGAGAGTCTTAACCTCAAGGGAGTGCTGCTGGGTGGGTGGGCATGCAGGGGACTGAGCACAGGAGGTCCTGGCATCTTTTTCTGTGCCTCTGACTTCCTTCCTTAGTCTCAGGAATGAGGTCCAAAGGACAAAGGAAGAAGGACAAGGAGGGTAAGGAGTCAGTGGGCTCTGGGGCCACGAGAGATTAGCATCAAGCACCTGGGGACTGAGACCTCAAAGGGCTTCTCAGCAGAGTCTCTGTCCTAAAGACCAGCATGTGCAGACAGCCCTAGCTGGGGATTGTGGAGGGCAGTCGGTGGCAGGCACCCAAGGGCAGGGGAAGGAGACGGGTAAGGAATTTGACCCCGTCAGCATTTCAAGGATCCTCCCCACCATGTCTCAGATCACCTCCACTTCCCACAGCTCAGTGCACGCTGTTTAGAAGGTAGCCCCTTGGAGAAAACTAGCAAATCAAAGGGAGTGGGTAGACCAGAGGGTAGAGGAGCAGAGGACTACAGCTCATATACATAACACAATGATGTCTTTAAATGATAAGAGCATAGGTGAGAAGTCATCAGGTGGCCACATGTATTTATGTAGTGTCTGTCCTCAGCCACAGGGTCTTCGGCGGCAGGCGTCTACAATCCCGGCACCAGCACAGGAACTGGAGCACAGTAGGTAGCACCAGAAAACCTTTTCAAAGAATGAGTGAGAGCACCTGGGTGGCTCAGTCAGTTAAGCGTCTGACTCTTGGTTTCTGTTTGGGTCATGATCTCAGGGTCATGGAATGGAGCCCTGCATCAGGCTCTGCACTTGGCAGGGAGTCTGCTTGAGATTCTCTCTCTCTCTCTCTCTCTCTGCCCTTCCCCATGCTCATTCACACACTCTCTCTACTCTCTCTCAAATAAATCTAAGAAAGAAAGAGTGAACACAAGAAGAGGTGCCTTGGCCCATGGTGGGCTGCATGCAGTCATTAGCTGCGTGGAAGAGGCAGGAGGTAGAGCAGATGTGGGGCAAGTCAGATGGCAGCAGCCCCTCTCACCTCTTTCATTCCTCCCAGTCTCTTCTGCTCACCACTTTCCCTTACTCACCTGCCTAAAACACAACTTCATCCTGTTTCTCCCTGCTGGAGAACCTTCCATGGCTCCCTGTTTCTCATGATATCAAAATCCTGTTCTGGCTTTGAGGCCTTTGCACCCTCCCACCCCTTGGCATTGTTCCACTGGTCACTGATCTCAACCAGCTCTCCCCTTCACCACCATCACTCCTGCGCCTCCCCCATCACTGCTGACCCAACCCAAACCATCTCCAAGACTCTGCTTATCTGATGGCTCCCACTGCTGGGAATTGGCCTCACCCCTAAACCTGCAGGTGTCAACGGTCTGGGCCACACACCTGGCAGACTGTGGGTCCTCCTCTCTTGGTCAATTCCACGTCACCATGAAGACTAGATTCCCAGAGAAGAGGAAACTTGCCACACATTTTCTATGTCCCTCCCCATAATATTCAGTTTGCAAATGACTGATATTCACATTAGAGATTGCAAAATAATCAATTAAATTCAATGTAAGCATTTATTGGGCTCCAAGTACTAGGGATTCGCAGATGGGTAAGACTCAGGCTCCCTGGGGAAGGGGAGAGGACACCAACAGCCAATTCGGATGCAGTGGTCAGTGCTCCAGTGGAGGTAGGCACGGAGAAGAGGCACCACCAGCTCACTGACAGAGCTGGAAGGCTGATCTCCCCAGCTGACTGAGCGGAAGTTAGAGCAAGATGTGTGTCTAGGGGCAGAGGTCACTGCTTGTATGAAGGATGGGGATGGGTCGGAGACTGCAAATGGAGCAGGTGGCCAGCTGATGTAGTAGTCAGAAGTCTCACGGGTCCCACCTCAGAGTCTGAACATGATCCTGAAGCTTATGGGATATTAATGAGGGAAATGAACACTTTGGCAGACATTTGATTTATCCACATATTTTATAGGAATACACCATCTCTTAGGGTTAGCAGTATGTAATAGGCTTGCTGAAGAATATCCAGAAAAGTGTCTTTGGGCATTCTGTGCTCAAAGAAAGGATTTCCCCTTCTCTACTTAAGATTAATTTTTAATTTCAAGAAACAAGCTTTATGAAAGACAATTCATTTTTACAGATGACTAAGAATATTAAGACTAAGAGTGGCCCCCACCAGAGCTAGGAAGTAGCCACCTGCCCTTTCACAGGCCCTCTGGATCCCCTCACCCTCATACACCCCCCACTCTGCCCCATCTCTCCCTCCCTCCCCAGCCCACAACAAAACTCTTCCTTCTCTGTCAAACTTGGACATGTCCTTGGTGTTCACAATTCTCAACACCCCCCACAGAATGTGGGCAGATTGCTTGTGTCTCGTGGCCTCCATGACCTCATTTGTGAAATGATTACAACAAACCTATCTGAATCCAAATCTTGCCCCCAACCTTAGCGCTAAGTTTGCTCCAAACAGATCGATGAACGAATATCAGAATTTTGTGACAAGTAAGCCATATAAAGCATCTGACACACTCAAGACAAAGAAGTATCAATCATTTTTTGTTCTTTTGTCCTCCCCTGCTCAGATCACAGGCAAAAAGGTCAGTTTATCTCAGGTTGGACTCAGTGTTTGTTGGGGGGAAGGGAAGGGGTAGGGTCCTAAAAGTAATTGCTCACCTAAGGAGATGTTCAAGTAAACTGTGGTAGGTCTGCTTATGGGGTATCATGCCTAAGAGTCCACTTAAATACATATCTCCAGAAAAGAGAGAACATTTATGGTACACCTGCAAAAGTATCAAGGACTTTTTGTACTTTTTTTTTTTTTTCAGCTAATCCTCCTAAGAATTGTGAAAGTGGTTTTTAATTCCATTTAACAGATGAGAAAAGTGAGGTTTGCAGAGGTCCAGTGTATCTCATTTAAATAACTACTTCCAGCCAGGTTCATTTAGAATAAAAAGAGTGAGGATACATGTATATATGTGTACCAGTGCCCTTTTGGTGACCCTTGGGTCACAAACAGGAAGTCACCATCAACTCTGTCTTTTCATTGGTTGGTTGTAAAACTTAAAACAAATATACTTCCCCTCTCTGGGGACCTCAGGGTTACTTTTTTTTTTTTAATATATATTTTTTTATTTTCAGCATTACAGTATTCCTTGTTTTTGTGCCACACCCAGTGCTCCATGCAATTCATGCCCTCTCTAATACCCACCACCTGGTTCCCCCAACCTCCCACCCTCCGCCGCTTCAAACCCCTCAGATTGTTTTTCAGAGTCCATAGTCTCTCATGGTTCACCTCCCCTTCCAATTTCCCCCAACTCCCTTCTCCTCTCTAACTCCCCTTGTCCTCCATGTTATTTGTTATGCTCCACAAATAAGTGAAACCATATGATAATTGACTCTCTCTGCTTGACTTATTTCACTCAGCATAATCTCTTCCAGTCCCGTCCATGTCGCTACAAAAGTTGGGTATTCATCCTTTCTGATGGAGGCATAATACTCCATAGTGTATATGGACCACATCTTCCTTATCCATTCATCCACTGAAGGGCATCTTGGTTCTTTCCACAGTTTGGTGACCGTGGCCATTGCTGCTATAAACATTGGGGTACAGTTGGCTCTTCTTTTCACTACATCTGTATCTTTGTGATAAATACCCAGTAGTGCAATTGCAGGGTCATAGGGAAGCTCTATTTTCAGGGTTACTTTTTGTTTGTTTTTCAACCCTGTAAAATGGAGTTAGAAGTAAGCAGGGATGGAGCTTGGAGCAAGGGGGGGGGAACATCAGATCAATGAGCTCCCTATCAGCACCCACCTTTTACAGGTGCTCTGCAAGACCTCCCCTAATTTTTACACAAATCACATTTCTCATTTCCAGAACTGATTTCTCAAAAGCCATCAGCCAAATCAGGCCGCAAGCTATATTTCCCAGCTTTGCAGTCCATACCTTCATTTGTAACCAATGCTGCCAAGTTCATCTGGTACTTAGCTGGTCAGGGCTCACTGCCTTCTCACCCTAAGGACAGTGATAAACATTGGGAAAGGAAAAAAAAAAAAAAAAAAAAAAGAACGCCATGGCATGCTAGAGCCAGGAGGCACTTCAGGAACCATCTCTAATCCCCTCACTTTACAGGGGAGGAGTTGGGTACTGAAGGAGTTGAGGGACTCATCCAAGCTCCATCAGCAAAACACAGTGCCCAAACAGTGGCTTCTAGGCATCTACAGACTAACCATGGGTCACAGTTTCACGGGAATTAGATGGATCAGCAGGCAGTAGGGATTGAATGTAGTAGGCTACAGGCACGGGGGTTGTCAAGAAAGAAATGCTCAGGGTGACAGAGGACTGTCTTCTGAAATACATGTGTTGTGAAGCAGGCATTGAAGTGTGTGACAACCATGGGAAAGAACCTGCCCAAAGACTCTGAAACATAGTCATGTCTCAAAGGTTGTAGCACAGATCGTATTTGTGGCTAGTTGGCTCTGCCTATATCTGATCCCCATTTCCTTATAAAAAGATTTCCTAATATTTTTCTCTGGGCAAAGGAACACCCAGAATAAAAACTATGTTTCCCAGGCTCCCTTGCAGGTGGTTATGGCCAAATGACTAAGCTTCAACCAATGAGATATAAGATGGCTTCCATCCAGGAAGTGTCTGTAAAGGAATGACTATGCCTTTCTCTCTTCCTCGTTCAGCCAACTCTAGTGTAGATATGATGGTTGGATCCTGAGCAGACGTCCTGGACCATGAGATGGCACGCTAAGATGGCAGAGCAGCCGGTTTTGGACTGCCTATCTGCATGGTACGTGCTGGATAGCACTTTGTACAACCACACCCTGAACACCCTTGTTAATCACTATCTTGAAAATGTAGGGATCCTATCTTCCCTTATATTCCCCTCAAGCAGAAGGTGCAGAAGAACATGTTGTTCAGCACTCAAGGTCAAGGGCGCTGGAGGTGGCCAACCCAGAGCATCTCCCTTCTAATGAAGAATTTCAAGTTGGCAGGCCCTGATCTCTTTAGAACTCCGGACACGTGAGGAGGAGAAGGTGAGGTTGCTATGCCATAAAAGCTTACGGCGTGTAGATCCCAGCAGTGGATGCTTTGTCCAGTCAGGAACTCCTGGACCCCCTGTGCATAAGTTTTCCCAATAAACTATATCTGGATTCCTATCTCTGGTCTTTTCTTTGGCTTCACTAAACCATTACCCACCTTTGGCTTAGAGTGTGCTGGGGATTGACTATACACTATCCTCAACTTCTTTACATTAGAACTTCTATCTTGTTTAACTCACTTATATTTGTCCTTTTTTTCTCTCCATAATGGAATCTATTTCTAGCTAAAACAGAAGTGGAAGAGAAATAAATTCAGAAGCCCCTAAAAAAAATCCAGATATAAAGAATGGGAAGCTGGCCTTGCAGAGAGTTAAAGTGAATTGAGAAGAATTCTGACATGGACATGCTGGTCGACCAAGGGAATGTTCTAGGGAGACTGGTGGTCCTCAAATTTGATTGTGCATCAGAATCACCCAGAGAGCTTCTTAAACCATGGACTGCTGGCCCCACCCCAGTTTCCGATTCAGTTAGTTTGGGAGATGGAGCCTGAAAACTTGAATGTCTAATGAGTTACCAGGATGCTGATGCTGCTGGCTCAGGGGACTCCATTTTGAGAACCATTGTTCTAGACTTTTCAAAAACACACAACCAAACTCCATTTGGGTGGGTCCAGCTTTGCATCTTGAACACAGAGTTGTGATGATTTTCATCTGCTCTCAAAGATCCAGGAATGTGGGGAGCCAGGAGAGGGCCTGAGCAACAGCTTGGCCAAGCTGAGCATCCAGCAAAGAGATTTGTGATGCAAATGATTTACTGGTGTTCAGCTGGGAGCAGAAGGGATTTCAATATGGTGAGCCAAATCGAATTCATTACCTGACAATTAGCTCTAAATTAATGCGAGACTGTGCCGCCTGAATGTGCTCTAAGGAAAAGGGTCCCTGACAGGTTGAGATGGGCAGGAAGAGACATCGATCTTAGCTGGATGCAGAGATGCTGTCTTACCAGTTTCCCAGTGTACCTGAAGCTTAGAGAAGGGCCAGTGCCCACTTGCAGGCCCTCTCCAATCCCACTCCCTCCAGATTGAGCCCTGAGGGACCCCAACTCAAGCTCATCCAGAATGGACCTGGTCTCTCAATGCCCTTGCACCACCGGGTTTGTTTTTCCAAAGGCTGCCTCGGGCTTGCTCCCAGGCCGGCTGTGGGTGCTTCAGCAATGAGACACTCAGGATGAAGCTCATTATGTTTTGGAGGAGCAAATGGTTAGCATTGTAGGAGTGTATCTGATTTCCTCGATGGAAGCTGCAAACCCCTGAAGGATAGGCATTATTGTCCTTCTTTCTTTTTTTTTTTTAAGATTTATTTATTTATTTGACAGAGAGAGAAATCACAAGTAGGCAGAAGTAGGCAGAGAGGCAGGCAGAGAGGGAGAAGCAGGCTCCCTGCTGGGCAGAGAGCCCGATGTGGGGCTCGATCCCAGGACCCTGGGATCATGACCCGAGCCGAAGGCAGAGGCTTAACCCACTGAGCCACCCAGGCGCCCCTGTCCTTATTTCTTTAATTATCTCCCTATTCTTTCCCTCCCCTCCCCTTCCCTCTCTGCTTTTACTATGGGTCCCCTGGAACAGCGCACACAAGGATACAACCACAGAAAACGATGGCCTGTGGACTGAGCATTTTAGCACTTTTCATTTATTTATTCATTAAACGTGTGCCAGGATACGGATCGCGTTGGCCTCTGACCACGTAAAACTCAGAGCCTTACACCCACAGTGTAAGAGACATGTAAGCAAGGAGTTAAAAAAGCAGACAGGGATGTCACATGGTCCTAAAGGCCTGCGTCGAAGGGAGCCGGGGCCCAGGGCACTCTGCACACCACTCTGTTTGCCCACAGAAACATCCTACAAGCATCTCAGCTCATGATGTGAACCCTTCCTCTTCCTCCCAGTACAGTCCTCAGCCCTGCCTACAGGTGTGAACAGGTTATGGTCCAAGGATATTCTCCTGAGTTCTAGCATGCCCCCAAATCTTCAGGATCACTGCCTCTGAAAAGTCAAGGTAAATGAAACTAAGCAGAGACAGGAACGCCAAGGAGCTAGCTCCGCCCCTCCTCCCTTTTACTGCCCCCGCCTGAAAGCCTGACCAAAGCTCCTTCCAGCTGGGTGTGTACTTCCCAGTGTTGCCTTTGACAAGTTCAGAAGCTTCATATTTGCATCCCTGATACACCTCATTTAAAGTATTTAACTGTGGGGTACCTGGGTGGCTCAGTCAATTAGCGTCCAACTCTAGATTTCCACTCAGGTCGTGATCTCGGGGTCATGAGCCCCACTTGGGGCTCCACGCTCAGCCTGAAGTCTGCTTGTCCCTCTCCCCCTGCTCCTCCCCCTGCTCACTTTCTCTCACTCTCTCTCTCTCAAATAAATAAATAAATAAATATCTTCTAAAAAATTAAAGTATTTAACCATTACTGTTTCCCTTCTGGTGTGAACTCTGTAGAACTGTCATTCAGAATAAGGAGAACCAAGCCTATGTCCAGCCTTGGCCATACTCTCTGCAAACAATAATTACTTTAAATGATTTGTGGGCTGCATGTGGGATTTAAAAAAATTAAGAGGTGTCAAATTACATGTGCATATTGTTTTACAAAAATCCTTTGACTTCCATTACCTGTTTTCTTTCTTTTTCTTTTTAAAAATGTTTTAACTTTATTGAGGAATAACTGACAAACGTAATTATAAAGATTCAAAGTGTACAATGGGATGATTTGATCTACATACATGTTAGGGAGTGATTACTAAGATCAAGAAAATTAACACATCTGTTACCTCACATAGTTAATGTGTGTGTGTGTGTGTGTGTGTGTGTGCATGTGTGCATGAGAGAGAGAGACGTAAAGGCTTAAGACCTACCCTCAGCAAGTTTCACAGGTGTATAATATCACACTATTTATGATAGTCAACAGGCTCTACATCAGATCACAGAACAACTTCTACTTATAACTGGAAGTTTCTACCCTTTGACCTAGATCACCCATTTCCTACCCTCCCCCCAGCCCTTGGCAACCACTATTCTACTCTCTGTTTCTATAAAATTGGCTTTTTTTTAAATAAAGATTCTACATACAAGTGATATCGTATGGGATTTGCCTTTCTTTGTCCATAACCTTATTTAATTCCCCTAATCCCTCTTGGAGTCCTCTCCATATTACAGAAGAACCATCATCAGTCACAGAACCAAGCCCTCCACACCGCCTGACCCTCTGCCAGGTGCTCTTCCCACACCACACCCTCCTTGTCACCTGCAGGGAACAGCACACACACAACACGGCTCATAAACCACGCATGTGCTTCCGCGTGTCACCCTCACCTTCCACCCACTCCGCCACCACGGTCTTCACCCCCACTTGAACCCATGGATCAAAACTGCCGTCACAGAGAATAAAAAATGTTGGGACAACACGACGCGCTCAGGTTAGCATCTGTATGGGGTAGTGTTCACCAGAGAAACAGAACCAACAGATGTGTGTGTGAGTGCATTTAAGGAACTGGCCCATGTCACTGTGGGGCCAGTAAGCAGAGAGTCTATAAAGCAGCCTGCAAACTCGGGCAGAATTTGATGCTGCCATCTTGAGGCAGAATTTCTTCTTCTCAGGGAAACATATTTTTATTCCTAACATCTTCAACTGATTGGATGAGGCCCGCCCACATTATGGAGGGTAACCTCCGTAGTCAGGTAAGTTTACATAGTGACCACATTCACAAAATGCCTTCACAGCAACACCTGGGTTAGTGTTTCGTCAAATAACTGTGTACGACAGCCTCATCAAGATGAGCCACAGAGCTATCCCATCCTCTAAAATGCTGTCTCTCATGTCTGGAAGGTCTGAGCTAGAAGAGCTTTGGGAAAACAAAAGGGCCTCATCTCAAAAAACCCAAAGATGGAGTACAAAAAGAGAAGAATCTCCCTTTCTGTGACTCAAGGGGAAGGGGACTACTTCCGTCCCATCCAAACAAGAATGTGACAAGAGGGTTCCTGCGGGGAGGGCAGTCCAAATAAAACCCGTCCCACAGCACTGCCCACCGCCGCTGCCGCCTCCCCCTCCCATGCGAACTGCTTCCCTCACGGCAGATACAGAGAAGATGGAAGAAACACAGGCCGCCAAAGAGGCTCCAAGACCCCAGAGCTTCTCACTACTCTAGGTCCCTTCCAACCCTGGAGCACCAGTGAGCAAGGGCGCCACACTGTCACTCACCCACCCAGGATTGATTTTTCTTGATTAACTTATTCCACACATTTGATAAATAATACCCTCCCTGTTCTAGTGCTTTCCTCTGACTCCATTTATTAACAACATTCAAGATTTTTCTTCTCCCATGATGGGTACTAAAGGCACAAAACTCAAATGAATCACGCTGAGGGGAGGTCTCCAGCCGGCCGTGGCCCGGCGCCAGGCAGCGACACTTTATTTGTCAAGGGCTGACTGAGGAAGCACTGGTTTCATGGAAAGAGTTCCGGTTCTGGAGTCAGGGCTGAGGTCTTCCTAGAGCCGCCTTGGCCTCTGCATGGCCTTGAGCAAGTGTATCATCTCCATGAGCCCTGGCATGAAGACCCTCTGCAAACGGGGTTTTCCCACCTAGAAAATGAGAATTGCTAAGAGGTCCGTAGTGCGGAAAAGCAGCTTTCTAGTGTAGAATGCTGCACGGATCTAGGCCGAGCCACTTCCCCACTGTCCCCTGAGCCTTGTCACCCACCAGTCCTCAGGCAGCCCTGACTCGGGGGCCCGTTCCAGTTACCGTGGCTGCGTCCACACCATCACGCATGCATTTGCATTTAAAAAACCACCACTTCATCGTGTTCACAGATTCTGTTGGTCAGGAATTCAAGAAGTGTGCAGCAAGCACATCTGAGGCCTCAGTGAGAAAGAGTCTAAGAGCGGAGGGGCTCGGTGACCGGATGCTGGGATCACTGGGGTCCTGTTCACTCACACGTCTGGCTGTCGGCCAGGCCTCACCTGCAAGGGCCAGAACGCCTACCTGCGCGCGGCCTCTGCAGGGACTGCTTGGGACCCCTCACAGTACGGTGGCCTGGTTCCAAGAGCAAGTGTCTTGAAGGCGGCAGGTGGGAGATGGGCTGCCTTTTATGACCTGGCCTCGAGAGTCACATAGCATCACTTCAGGTGTAATCACACATCGGCTCAGATCCATGGGGAGGCCTCCAGCTCTAGCTGGAAAGTTCCCTTGTAAGAATGGCACCTGGGATGGAAGATACTGTTGCAGCCATTTTTAGGAAAGTCAATCTGCCAGAAGGTCTGAGTCACACGATGAATGAACAAGCTAGCAAGTTAGAATTGTGGACCAGAAATGAAACTAGACAGATGTTGTACCCCTCCTGACTCCAGGTGTCCATGGAGACAAACACAACTTGTACCCATGTCAGGAAACCCAGCCAGTGCAAAGTTCAGAGCAGGACGTGTCCAGGAGGGTGGAGGGCAGACTGCACACCTGCCCTTTCCTCCCACCCCTGACCTCTCTGCCTCCCCCAAGGCCTGAGCTAGTCTTGGCATTTACACCTCCCTATTTTCCAGAATAATCTCAGCCTCACATTTGTAGGCATTGCTTCCCAGGGTCGGCCCCTTTGAGGTATTTGCCCTGTACTCTCGCTTCTTAACATGTGTTCCGCCGAGATCAACACTGGCATTACCCGGGAACTTTTCAGAAATACAGAATCTCTGGCCACACCTTAGACCTGTGGAATCAGAGCCTGCATTTTAACAAGATCCCCAAGTGATTCTAATGCTTCTTACAGCTGGAACAGCACCAGAGGAGGGGAAAGAGAACTTGATTTGAAAAACCCATATAAATGGGTTTCAGTTCTGGCTTTGTCCACTTATTAGCTGGGCAAACTCGGGCAAATTATTTTTCCTCTCTAAGCTTCAGTTTCCCTAATAATTGGGTGTCACAGAAGATGGGGAATGAGTGTGTGTGTGTGTGTGTGAGAGAGAGAGAGAGAGAGAGAGAGACTCCCAGGGCTGGCAGCCCTTTCAAGTTCAACTCCAAGGACAGTCAGCCTTCCCCCACCCCAGCTTGGCTCAGACTGCTCCCGACTTCTCCTTTCTGCCGTGAGGTCCATCAGGAGACAGCAGGAGTCTGGCTGCATGGTCAGAACTACAGGGAGATGGAAAGAGAGACATCCCTTCAGGAGCCACCAAAGTATAAGGCCCAGGGAGCCCCCTCCTTGAGAGAGGGGAGGTGCTCAGGGGGTCTGCTCTCCCAGGGAGATGTTATTTATCTCTCTAATAGACACTGTTTATCACCCCCTTGCAGGAGTTCTGGCTGGGGCCTCCATCACCCTTCAGACTCTAGAAATTAGGTCAGTCCCTCCAGAACTTACTCGCACTGGGCAACCTGCCTGGTACGGGCAGCAAGGGGGCACTGCCAGGGACAGGGACTCAGGGAGGATTCAGAGAACCCAGTGTCTGCACCCAAGGACGGTCACTGAGCTCCTCCCACGGCCACTGCCCAGGCCAGCCAGGCTCCAAGTATGTGTGTTGGGAAGTATGGGGATGGAGGGGCAGTGTTACATAGAAATCATACATCAGTACCACCCTGGAAAGCAGACGATGGACTGCTAAAAATGTTAACAAGATAATAAAATATTCAGTATCCCTAAGCCTTTATTTAAAATATGCACCAAAATGATTCCATCCTTCCCTCACACTACAAGCTTTCAAATGAAGTTTAAAAAAAATTATAAGTGCAGATCAGTTTTTACTCTATCAGTACTGATCACTGCAAGTTCTTCCTCAGATCTAACTTAAGTCTTACTACTGTATGTAACTCGCCGCTGACTGCCCAGCACCATGAGCACAATAACTTCTCAGCAAGGACACAGTGGGTTATGGTTCTGGAAGGCTATCCCCCGAGGGGGCAGAAAAATCTCTCCATATCTTTTGATTTTCATTCTTTAGGGTCAGGTCCAGGCGTGTTAAGGGTCTTGCTAAGCCCAGCCAGCCTCCTCCCCAACCTAGAGTCTAGACAATCAGCAATGCTCAGAATGACCTTCAGAGGTGGGCGCAGCACTGTGGGGCCGTTTGATATCTTTTTTCCCAAAGGAAATTGGCATGGAGGCTACCTAGTGAAGTAGAAGTAAAAACGAGGGAAATACTAGACCACAGAGATCAGGGACTTTCTAGAAGGTATATATTATGGAAAATGATTCTGCTACTAATTGGCAGGTTGACCAAGCTTCAATTTCACTTCCGGACTTTGGCCTTTATGTCAACATCTAACGGGTCTGTCTGTTAGCCGTCCTCTATGGTTCGGAGGGTCAAATCTTTGCAATTCTACAGACACTGTCCTCTACATTTATTAGAATATTTGAGGACATTCCAACTGAGTGTGCAAGCACTATGTAAATGTTAATAACAATAATTCATAGCAGAGCCACAGGAACTGAGCATCCTGGGAGGTCACCCAACGGTCCTTGAAGTAGGGACGCAGAGGTCCAAGCTCGGCCTTCTCTGACTCACTGTCAGGCTGCAGGCCAAGTCCCCTCCCCACCCCAGGCCAGTGAGAGGAACCCATCATCCCTGCCTCCCATCTGATGGAGACACGCCAGAGACCAACGGACGAAATGAGCTCTGGGTCCTCTCAGCGGGACATGACAGCAGCGGATGCCCCATGGGGGAGCCAGGCCTCCTCTGCTCCATCTGGCTGATCCACAGCCACACAGCTGGTTAATACCGACGAGTTCTGGTGCGTGGGTCCTCACAGAGCTATGTAAGGGCCAGATTCCCTGGCTAGACTAGGGGAAGCCCATCTTCACGGGAAGGGCTTGCTCTGGGCTCTTGCAAAGCAGGGCCTGGCTTTGGATTTAAAGGCAAGGTTGAAGGGGTCTCTGATAGTGCGGTGGGAGCGCTCAGGTCCCATCTGTCTCTAGGCAATTTAGAGAGCTTGCTAAACTTTCATCCCAGACCGAGAGCTGATTGTTGGCTACAGTATGAGCAGGCTACAACAACTGGCTGAGGGGGTCAGTGTCCATGACCCGTGGCTGAGCAGGTCCCCTCCTGCCTTGTCCAGAACTGCCTCCACCTTCCCGCCAATTCTTCCCTACCTTCTGTCCTAACTTCACGGCTCAGTGTCAGTTCCTCTGAAGAGTGCTATCTAACCTTCCAACATGCCAGAGTCACCTGTCCATTCATACGCATGTACCCATAGGAGAGTGTCCTCTTCCTTCTAGGAACCTCCATCAGAGGCAGAGGGGGACAAGGAAAGAACAGGAGGGGAAGTCTGCATGGCCAGGGACCCTGCGTGAGGGTGGCTGGGAGAAGAAAGAAGAGGAAATCACAGCAGACCCAAAGAGGTGGTGCTTAAGACAGACAGGGACATTTGCAAGGTGATATGTGCTCTCCATAGATGTCAGATCGGGCAGTTGGGTATCTGCCCAAGGACCCAGCTCCTGGGAGCTTTCCTAAGAGATGGTATAAATTATGTCATTTCACATGCTGCATACATGTGCACTGTGTGGTGCAAGAAGGAAGTTCACGCTGACCACTAAAAGAGTTCCTGTACAGGATATGCCCACAGAAGTTTCCAGAACCCCAACCTTCCCACCTGACCTGCCTCACACTCCAGCGTATGTGCTCTGTGTTCTCCCCACCACCACCCCTCCCCCAACCAAAACATCCAGCCCTGAGTATTCTGGCTCACTTTTCATCTGTAGCTCTCCCTGGGGACTTTCTTCCAGGGGGCTCTGTTAGAGCAAGCTCATGTATACAATAAACGGAGTCACTCAGCAGCAGCTGGCGAATGTTTTCAATGAGTTGGAAAATCAGGTTGAATGTATCATGAAATATGGTGCTTACACCGAAGCCCAGACGTGTGGGCTAAGTGCTTTGTGATTAGGCCTGCCTTTACCCATTCCCATCAGCCCCTTTGCCTCGCCCCTCCGCCTCTCCTTCTCCAGAGTTTTTAAAGTTAAAATCTGCCTAAGTATTTTATTAATATCTTGAAAGCGATGCTTCTTCAGGTAAATGGTCCTTTGCCTTGGGGCCCCGTGTGATCTTTTGCTTACAGCAGGTGTACTGACTTGTGCACAGGCATGACTTCAGGAGTGCATCCCTGTGTGTGCAGGAGCTGAATAAATGTTTGTTGACAATGCGAGTATCACTGTGCTTGCATTTTTTTGTTGCGTGTATGTTTGTGCGTCATACACAGCTTGGCCTCCAAAGCTGGATGTGCTCTATTTTCAGTTTCTGAGTGTCTTCAGATGTTCTATTCTGTCCAAATACACGGACAGACAGGACATTCAGATTGCCACCAAGTACACTTTCTTAAAAGTAGAGAGTCTCCTCCCTCAGCACCACCCCCTCACAGCTTCAAGACTTGGGCATGGGAAGGTCAAGTCTTTAAAGGTCAGCCCCTGACTTCCAAGCAGGTGCAAACGAATTCCAGTGCATTCTTGCTCCTCTGGCCCCCTCCTAAGTGGTGTCTCCCCTTCCAGCCTCCTCCTCCTTCGTTTTCCCTTCTCCAAAGAGCCAGATGTCAGACATGCTTGACGAGGGTCTACACGGCATGGACATGAGAATGAAGAGAGCCAAAGAAACCATCTCCAGCCTTTCATTTCATGGGCCAACTGAGGCTCAGAGCTGCTTAGAGAATTCCCCTATATGCCCAGGAAAGGTAACAGAGAGCCAAAACCAGAGCCTGGGTTTCCCCAGCCTTTTCCACAACTCTGCCCTGGGTGGAGGAAAACCATCTCATGGGCTCTTCCCCAGTCCCAACTCAAGCCCCGCCCATGTCAGAGTGCCTGGATAAAGTGAGTGTGGTCCATCAGTATCACCAGCAAGTGAAATGAGTCTAGCATCCAGCCTTGCCTAACAGTCAACCACATGCTTTCCAGGATTTAAGGACCTTGTAGGGATTCTTTCTCCAGTGGGAAGGAAGGAGTGGGAGCTAAAACAAAAGAACATCAATCCTGCTGCCATTGGACCTCTCATGAGACTTAACGGGGGCAACCTTGGTCTACACACGCCCCCAGCTCGGGCATGTGGCCATCAGAGAGTCTGCATCAGCATAACCCACAGAAAGGAATGAGGAGATGCAGGTACAGAATCCCAGCTTTTAGACCTACAAGGGATTGAAGAAATGACCCTCTAATACAATCCCTCATGTGGGGCAGGAACTCAGCACACAGAGGCTCAGTGACATGCCTGAGGTCACACAAATAGGTGTGTGACCTATCCTAATCCAGTCAATGCTTTGCATTTCTAGAGCATCCTTCTGTTTGCAAATCCTTCCCATCCTTTCCCACTTAGCGTTGGGCCTAATGAGACTCCCATGAGAGCAATGCTGGGCAAGACCGTAAGTTTGAGCTGCTCGCAGATAAAGACACTATTCGAGATGAGTTACCCACATTGCCTGCAGTGTCTCCACAAGCCCAGCTCAGCTGTCTCTCCTCTTTCCACCACACCCTACCATTCCTCTGCTTCACTGGAGATGGAGCAGATGTCAGAGACACGTAGAGGGAGGAAGCAGGGACACATAGGTGTGGCCAGGCTTTTCAGTCTGCCTAGGATTTTACACACACACACACACACACACACACACACACACACACACACACAGCACTGCTCTCCCCTGTCTCCTGCGGCCAGCCCCTAAAAAGCCAGACTGACCAAGGTGCTGCTGCCGGATAGGATTCTTCTCCAAAGTCAGGAGCGCCCTCTGCTGTTAGCATTGAGAATTGCAGGGCCCCAGCTGGGGGTTCAGCGATTGTCCTTTGAAAACCTGAGCACCTGGCCCGCATCCTGCCAAAGAAAGGACTTACAGAAAAGGGTCAATAGAAATGGAACCAAGAGCCCTTCCTTTTCCTCGGGGTCTTAGCTGAGTCTCTCCTCTGAGGACTCAAATGGGGAGGGTGTGGGAATCTGGGAGGAGAAAGAATAGAGGCTTCCTTAATTCTTTGGGTGAGAATCCTTTCATTTGGGATTTAAGGCAAAGGTCAAAGGCCTCACCCACTCTCCCCTTTGTCCTCTCTATGTATTTCCAGAAGCTCCTCTCAGTTCAGAGACTGAGCTGTGCCAATGGAGTGAATGGCCCAATAAGGACCCCCTAGGAGCCACAGCACCTGTAAAAATTTTTACTGTCACTTTACCAGCCCAAAAGTTAAAAAATGTTCACTTTGGCAACTTTGTACCTGGGCCAAAGCACCGTGTATCTGCAGGAGGAGTACAGGACTAGGAAACGTGAGATCTACTTACTACTTATCTTTATGCCTGTTTCCTCACCTGCCAAACGGGCCTTAAAATCCCTGCCCCACAGCTCAGAGCCACGTCCTGGGAAATTCAGTTACATAACAGGTATGTTGCAGCAGTAGCTGATGGTGACTGTGTCACCCTCCTCAGTTTTCCTTCTCAAGAATGGGCAGCCGTGGTAGGAAGGTGTGAACACAGCCGAGGCCTTCTCTGTGCTTCTTTCCTGGCTGGACGCTAACGCTGAAATGTCAATGGATGAATCCATCTTAGCTCCTGACAATATCACCAGACTCCCACCTTCAGGCAAAGCATTCTTAAGGTTGTATAAATAAAAATGCTCTTTGTGGGAGTGCGGGTGTGGGCAACACAGTCAAGGAAAATCAGGCGATCCCCTTATGCATCAGTCTCCCGGCAAGCACTGGGGGGCACTGGGGACATTGCCCCAACCAGGCTCCAGAGAATCTAGAAGGGCTAGGTGAGGAGAGTGCTGCTCAAGAAAGGCAGGAAGAAGGGTCAAGGTCCTAGGGACAGCACAAGGGCCCTAGAGTAGGGTCATGGGGGAAAGGACACCTTTTAGAATTTTCCAGGGCTCAGCCCTGAGTTGGCTTCACCTGGCACACAGGTCAGGAGTGTAGGCTTCAGCGAGAACTAGCTTCAAGGTGGAATTCCTTCTGTCCCTTGTGCCTGGCCCAGTCGCTGAACCTTCACTGACCTCATCCATACACTAGAGCCATTACACCGGCCTCGATTCAGGTAAACAGTCTCATCAGCAAGCAGCATGTGGCAAGTGTGCACAAATTATTATTGTTATCATTACTGGCATGATCGCTGTCATATCTTACGATGACATATCTTATTTTCTGCATGACGTTCCTTTATTTGAATTTCAGTTTCCTCATCAACAAAAATGAGGATGAACTCTGTCCCTTCGTAGTGCCCAGGGCTGTGGTGCGGAGAGGGAGAGATGTATCCCAGGTGCATCTGCGGAGGAAGGTTCCAGAGGGACCCAAAATGCTATTATTGAAGGCTAAATGTTCCGTGGCGAAAAGCTGCTGTAGCAATCTTTGCATCCACTTGATTTGAATGGGCACATTACTGTAATGTCCCAGTGCTGCAGTCAGCACGGGAAGGTTGAGCTATTTGTAACCACGAGATGCATGAGCAGCATAAAGATCAAATGGTGGAGGAAAGCTCATCTGGCTTACCTGAGAACACAGGGCTATTTGCTTTGAACACGACTGGAATTGATCCATGGCCACCTGCCTCAGACAGCACTGCCCAGGGCTTCCGTAGGGAGGGCAGGAGAGACGAACGAGGTGGGGACAGGGAGAGAGGGCAAAGGCAAGCAGACATGCATCCTGGTCGGACACCAGGAGAGAGAAAGAGAGGGAGAGAATCCAGCTAGGATTCCAACTCCAGTGCCATTATGGACACTGAAAGTCCAGTCTTCCACCTGTTGCTCTGAGAACACCATCTGCCCTCCACAAAGCTTCCCAGACCCCCTCAGATCTGGATTGAGTACCTCATCCTGGATTCAAGCTGTTCGGTGAGCAGCCCCAGGCTATTTCTCTCCCCGCTCTGGTCCAGAGGACAGGAGACCCCAAGGCAGCAGGTCTCCAAGGTTCAACCAGCATGGGAGGGTAGTGGGGGGTGATGGACTGGACTGGACTCAGGAGGTGGTGGGAGGTAGAAACAAGACAGGCAGGACAGAAATGTGTCGAGACCCTCCCAAATGTCCCCTCAAGCCTCAGGCTGCCTTTTAGTTACACTGAGCCCTCGCCCACCAGGCAGTCCCTTTGTGATCCACTGGCTCCTCCAGCTTCCCCTATCAACACCTCCCTTGATGTCCGCTTGAAACTGTCTCCAGTATGGAGAGGGGGCTGGGAAGAACATCATCTGGCCTAAATCTAAGTTCCCACAGGATGACCAGACTCCCCTTGGTTTTATCTTAGAATAAGAGTAGTTATCGATGCACTCCAAATTCCCAATCGCCCCCAGTGTTCTAACCTTCTCAACCATGCCCCCTCTTCCAACCCCACACATGGTGCCCATCCCTACTCACACTCAGGGCTCCGGGCTTCATCTCTCAACTTAGTGTCCCTTTGCCCTCCAAGCTAGCAAGGCCTGTGCCCTCCCGCAGTGACATTCTGATAGTCACCTCCTTCTCCCCTCCCCTGCACCCTATCACACTAAGACCTGCCTCCTCACCCATCCCCACCAGATTTGCTGCATCATTTCACCCCTTCCTTTTCTTGTGGCAAAATATACGGAACATGATTCTTATCATTTTAATTATTGGTACATATATGATTTGGCAGCATGAAGTACAATCACAGTGTTTTCCACTATCTGTACGCAAAAGTCTGTCATCATCCCCAGCATGAAGTCTATACCACTCCCCTGGCCCCCATCTCCTGTAACCACTATTCTACTCTCTCTATGAATTTGTCTATTCTAGATGCTTCATACAAGTGGAATCATACGGCATGTATCATTCTGTGCCAGGCTTGTTTCACAGAGCATAATTTTTTCAAGGTCCACTCACATTGGAGCATATGTCAAATGTTCATTCCTTTTTATGGCTGAATAATATTCCATTACATGCTCATGCCACATTTTCCTTTTCCGTCCATCTGTCAGTGGACAGTGGGCTGCTTCTACCTCTTGGCTCTTGTGAACAATGTTGCTACAAACATGGATACACAAATATCTGTTTCCCATTCCCTGGGGTATCACCTAGGAGCAGAATTGCTGGATCATATGGTAGTTCTCTGTTTAACTTTTTGAAGAACTGCTAAACCATTACTCCCAGGCACCAAACCATCTCATATTCCCACCAGCAACACACAAGGATTCCAATTTCCCCACATCCTCATCAACGTTTGTTATCTTCAGGTTTTTTATTATAACAATCCTAGCAGGCATTCAGCAGTTTCATTCCACTTTAACTCCTCGTCAACACCCAAGATACTGTAGTTCTGTCTGATAAGGGTCCTAATCTTACAGCACATTAGATATACAAAATTTAGTTCGACTGAAAACTCCCAAAGGGTAGGAACTGTGCATGATTCCCTGAAGGCCGCCATCTTGGTTTCCACACACCACTAGGCAGTGCCTAAGGGAGGCATTCAGTAGGTATGATGACTGTTTTGCTCATGGCTTCTGCCTTAGGTCCCAGAGTCCAGCTGTGTCAGCACATCCCAATGACAGAAGCTGGGATACCAGAGGACTCAAAGACAGTTTTCAATGAATACGGAAAAAAAGACTAAACAAGGATTTAAAAACAACAAGCAGACAACCCTAAGACTAAAAGGGCAGACCCCAAGAGAGCACACGGGAAGAGGAGAGAGACTGATGGAGCGAACTAGTCACACAGTCAACTCTCAGGAAAGGCAGGCTCCGCCAGCTCCTTCTGCCTCACAGATCTGAGCTGGGAAACTGCAGATTCTGCTGCCAGCCTTCTGTCACCCTAACCCCAAAGGAGCTACAGCAAACTGAGGGAGTACGGTTTCCCCAGGGGCTCCTGCTGGGTCCAGAGGCAGCCTCAGGTGCCCCCGGGAACTCCAGCTCAGGCCCCAGCAAACTGGAGAATACAGCTGTTGTCATTGTCACTGGGGTCCTTCAGGGGTGCGGACTACTGCAGAGAGGGAGGGCGTGGGAACAGGGCTACAGTGGGACCTGTGTGGTCTGGTTAACTAGTCAGTGGCTACGTCCCTGTTTCTTCTTGTTCAGACACCCATGGGAAAGGCCAAAGAGATGCTCCAAAGCCCACTCCCCCCAGGGTGGGTTACGGGAGCTATATGAAGAGAGACATGAGGAACATCAGCAGGACAAGAGAGGGAGCTGACAGCAGGCACGCATGGGGGCACAGGCAGGAATGGCACACCGGCCACACGCAAATCGACCGTGTAGGTCCAAATGGCCAAGCTTTCTCTCTCTGGCTCCTTCTCTCTTTCTCTCTCTCTCCGTCTCTCTTCCAGTTACTATCAAAGCAAAATTTATGAAGGGCTCGAGGCACTAGATATTCCTTGTATTTCAATCTGACTTTTTGCAATCTCAAGTGAACAGCTGGGCTGCTTCTGCCTGTCAGGGAATTTAAATTACAGATGGGACGGTGAGCCAGCCGCCTAGCACGGCCGCAGCCCCGCTGGTGCGCACCATCAGTGCCTAGCAACGAGGCTGGGGAGAACTTCATGAAGCAGCCGAAAGTCCCACTCTGGAAAGTGCCCTTGACCCAAGGCACCTCGCAGGAACAAAGAGGGCATTTCCAGAGAGGAGACACAGCCAGGTAAGAGGTCTGCTCACGTTACCATGGGGGTCAAGGAATGCGGCCAGGGAACCTACCAGCCCTACTCCCCGCAGCCGTCATCATTAGTGAATCTGTCTTTGACTCCGAATTCCCACTGGTCTCCAAAGGGCTTCTGACATCCCATTGTCTTGGAGATCGTTTGAAAACCAAAGATGCCTCCCTTTTTCTCTATGTGCTCCTCACACCACACATGCCAGCAACGACTAGAGAGAGTGGGAATGAAAAATGCAGACAAGCTAACACTCACACCACAGTAGCACATACACACCATCCCATGCATAGATAGCCTCTTGGGCTGCTGAAGACCTGACCACTGGCCAATGCCCACAGCAAGCTAGGAGGAGGAACAGACCCATTAAATCTGCTTCCATTTCAACCTCGCTGCTCCAGGATGGAATGTATATGATTATGGCCTTCAGCCATGATCATTGTGTTGACTCAGTAAAGTGTTTGCTGCACTTAGCATCCTGGGCTGAAAAGGGAAGAACACCCAAATGCACTCAAGATTGTAATCAAGGCATATGCTTCTACTTAAGTAACCAGCTCGGAGAATAAAATGTAAACAGTAGTGCAACTCTTTGGCAAAGTGAGCACATACTGGTGTTCCACCAATCTGAGGCCTAACATATCATCCACACACACTCGTGGAGAGACAGTCCCACACGAGACTCCCCTCTCTAGCCTGTGTCCAGGAGATAGCTAATGTATTTACTGGCTTCCTATTATAGGTTGAACTGTCCCTCTCTCCAAAAAAAAGGGGGGGGGGTGGATGTTGAAGTCCCAACCCATCAGTACCTCAGAATGTGACCTTATTTAGAAACAGGGTCATCACAGGTGTAATTTGTTAGGACGGAGGCATCCTGGCATAGGGTGTCCAACAAGACTGGTGTCCTAACAAGATGGGGTGGCCAAAGGAGGACACAGAGACATAAGGACAAAGCCATGTGAAGATAAAGGCAGTTTGGACCGATGCACCTACAAGCCAAGGAAAGTCAAGGATGGGTGGCCACCACCAGGAGCCAGGAAAAGGCAAGGAAGGATTCCTCACTCCAGGTTTTGGAGGGAGTGTAGCCCTGCTGATACCTTGATTTTAGACTCCAGCCTCCAGAACTGGGAGACAACACAGTTCCGCTGTTTTCAGCCACCCAGTTTGCAGCCCAAGGAATTACAAAGTTTGCTTTCCATTATTCTGTCGAGAGGGACCAGAAAGGCCCATTTGCTGACGGTGACAGCTTGGAGTGACATAGGAATGAGTCTGTACACGGGTCAGAGTGCGGGCCTTTTGGACGCAGAGGCTGGCGTGGAGCTTAAGGGCTTGAAAACCTTTGTGACATGGGCCAGAGACGTGGATGTTAACTTTCTGGCTAACTTGTGATTTTTTTCATTAAACATCTGTTCAGTAGATGATCCGTGGCCTTTAAGCATTCTGTAGGGGAGCGGTGCTTTTGGAAGTGCTGAGGCCAGTGGAGGGGCTCGTCTTCTTCAGACCTGTCCATCCCCCTCACTGGGCTCCCCTCAGATGCTGCTCAGTTCTGTCATTCAGCTTGGCCTGCTCCTCCAGGAGAGCGAACGTGCTCCAGGGCCGACACCATGCATGACCTTCGGCAGGTCCCACAGAGCGCTGTGCACATCATGGGTGCCCCGTAAATGTAGGGTGCCCAGATGGATAAGGCAGAAAAACACAGAAATCATGCTCTGCACAAAGACTCCTAGTGAGCCACCAATGGGACTAGCCCCCAAACGCACTTATTTCTGAATGCTTGTTACTGCTATATTATCAGTACTCCCATTCAACGTGAAAGTAATTGTATCTTTTTCTTTTAACTCATGCAAGGTATGTTCACACTGGTGACCTTATGGAATTCCATGAGGTAGGTCCAGTGGGCGTGATGAGCCCTGCAGTCGGAGACTGAGACAAATATGGGATCCGAGCACCAGACCGGTCAGGAAGCTGGACAAGGAAGCAATGAGAGTTGCTTCGGAGAAGATGGTTCTAAGCCCCCTCTCTCACCCCACCCTGCCTGAGTCTGCATGTTGCCAGCCTGGTAAACGGAGGTATTTGTGCCTTCAGTGTTCTGCAGATGACTCTGGCCTCCTACCTCTCAGCTGTGGCAGACACAGGAAAGCAACACCCAGGTCCCTCCTCCAGGGTCAGCAGACGCCCTCACAGGCAAAACCTCCTCCAACGTCAGCCTCAGCTAAGGGGACCAAGCAAGGCATGGACACCGAAGCCTGGGTTGTTTGTCTCCACAAGCAGTTCTCACTCCAGGGTCCCCAGGCATCTGGGAACCCACATCATAGATTCAGTTCAATTTGTTTCTCTTCCCAACCCTAATTCCTCCCCCTCCCTCCACAGGGGTGCTAATCCCTAAAAATCATCTTAGAGCCCAAACTCCGCCCCAGCAGCTGTGTCCAGATGGTCCAAATGGCAAACCAATTCACTCCTCTGCAGCCTTTTTTAAATTGTGGTAAAACATACATAACATAAACTTTACCACTCTCACCACCTTTAAGTGTACAGCTCGGTGGCAGTAAGTACACCCACATCCCTGTGGGACCATCACCTCCATCCATCTCCAGGTTTTCATCTTCCACAACTCAAACTCTGCCCGCATTGAACACTAACCCCCCACTTCTCCTCCCCTAGAAACCACCATCCGACCTTCTGTCTCTATGAATGTGATGACACGAGGTGTCTGTGGAACTGGAATCATGCAGTGTTTGTCCTTCTGTGTCCTTCTGCGTCTGGCTCACATCACTTAGTGCGATGTCTCCAAAATTCATCCATGCTGTAGCAGGTGTCAGAACCCCCGTCCTTTTTAAGGCTGAAGGGTACTCCATTGTACGTATGCACCCCATTTAGTTCACCCATCCCTCCATCGCTGGATACTCGGGTTGCTCCCACCCTCAGCTATCGTGAATCACTCTGTACATGTATGTTTTTCATCTCACACCAGCTCTCCCCCGCCCACCAATATACAAATGGGCCTTCCTAGCCCCTGTGAAAAGGACCAAGAGCTAAGAGGAATGGCAGGTATCTTCAGAACATTCTAGTCACAAGGTAAAAAAGGGTGATTGCTCCAGCCCCCCTCTGCCTCAAGGATGTTTAGCTGGCAGTGTCCTGGGCAGAGGCACGGGTGCAGACAGACAAGGCAGTATTTGTTTTCCAAGGTGTGGAAGTAGGGTCCACAAGGTGCGAAGTGAGAAATGCTGGGAAAGCACAGGGGCAGCCCAGAAAGGGCTCATGTCCTCGGTCCTTTCTGGGCCGTCTTCCCCCTGTAACACTACCTGTGACATTCCCTGCGGAGGTGACAGGAGGTGAGCAAGGGGCTCCCCACCCTGCAGTTTGCCTTGCCCAGCACCCCCTATCCACAAAGCCAGGGAGAGACTGAGGAAGACTGATCCATTCCAAACAATTATCCCTGAATAATTATCCCTTTCTAGAAAAGATGACTGAATGCGTTAACCCAACAATCTGGAATGGCTGATGTGTGCCAGGCACAATGCTAGGCATATGCCACTTTGCCACTGAGATCCCCCTTCCACCAGCTGGGGAAACCACTGCCTGCATCTCCAAGTAGAAGGGGGCAGATTAACCCAACCAAGCACAGTGCAAGTGCCCAAGTAGGTGTCCTCTCCACGAGGTAGACCGTCCCTCACTACAGACCTCTCTGTTCCTTGCCTCTCAGGGCAATCCCCAATTTCTCTGCCCCATCCATTCATCCATTCAATTATTTCATAGCTGTCCTTTCATTTTCCAGGCACCAGGGGAGAAGAAAAGGTAAGAATGCCTGCCCAGGTGGGTAAGAGGAACCCTACAGACACACAGGATGAAAAATGTTGCTCGGTATTGAAGATCTGCTCTCATCTCAAAATTCAAGTGGAGCCTCTGGCCCAAGTCCAGGCATATAAGCACACACCTCCCCTGCCCATGTGGGGTCGGCGGTCAGCAGCTTTGAGAGTGCTACCTCTGGCTGCTCCCAGTCAGAAACCTCAGACTGATCAGCTCTGTTCAACCATCAACAGAGCAGTGGGCCAGCCCTGACCTTCAAAGAGGCTCTCCATTATGTCCCTAATACCCACCTCTGCACCAGGCCGCTCTGATGAAACCTCGGGGGCCACCCATCCAAGCAGGGGCTTGGCTGCCAGTTATCATCTCCAAAAGGAAGGGAAAATCCAAATTGAAGGCATTCGAGCTCCCCTCTGTCCTGGAAATTCTGCTGCCTGTCACACGCCAGGCGTGATGTATAAGAATAATAAGGCCCCGTGAATTACCCATTAACTGCTGTCGGCAAATCACACGATTTCTTTTTTAATATTGCACATATCTGGCCCCTGGAAAATGATGATGCCATCCCCCCACCGCAGCTGCATGATAAACAGGGTGGCACAGCCCCTCCCTCAGATCCATCTCTGGGCAAAGGCAAAGAAAGGAAGGAGAAGGAAGGAAGAACGCACATGTATGTTCCTGCATCTCAGGCTTCGTGCCTGTGCTCCCCCAGTTGCCTTGGCAGAGAAGGGGGTTTCACAAACTACCCTACCTGGGACCTCCCTCCAGCCAACTCTCATGGCTTTCTGGAGAGCACAGCTGCTGCATAAATGTCATGTGCTCACAGTCACCTCCCCGACGTCCTCATCTAAACCAGGTACCCTCCACGACTCTCCCCCCAAGCCCCGACATCTCCAGTCCTGGCATCCCACCTGCCTGCTGGTTCAGCGCATCCCTCATGAGACACTGTGCCCTGCAAGGGCAGGAGCCGTGGCTGTCTTGTTCATAATTCAACTGGCAGGCCCTAGAACACTGCCCAGCACACAGCGGGCACTCAGGAACCATTTGCTGAGTAACTTCATAGAAATACTCAATAAACCCCGATCCGGGGAACTGAGCCACACATTTCCCAGAAAACCGGCACGTCTAGAACTTCAGTGTGCGTCAGAATTACCTGGAAGTGTGGTGTCACCAGGTACCACTAGGCCAAATCGGGAGGCCTGGGTGGGCGGGCCTGTGTTTCCATTTCCATCCAGCTCCCGGGGGACTGCAAGTCCTGCTGGTCCAGGAGCCCCACTCGGAGAATCCTGTCCTAAGAGAATTAGTCATAAGTATAGACACCTTTCTCCTGCTCTTCTGCCTTCTGGTCAGATTTACAGGTGCTGCCCACATGAATACAAGTAACAGAAGCAGAAAATGGGCTTTTGGGGTCCAGTCTGCCCGATCAGAATAAAATTACTCTTATCCCCAATAGTGGGAAAGTAAATTGAGGCCAGTGGATGCAAACTGAAGTAAGTTGCTCAGGAAGTCATGGCAGAAAAGACACAGAATCTTGTGTACCGGATACACAGCCTCCTATTCCAAACACCGAGCTGCACTTTTCTGACACCAACTGTAGAAATGAGTTGGCTTCCAAGTGGCTTATTAGAGAACAAATTATTCCCTGTTTTGCCACTCTTTCCATTTGAGTTAATCTGCAAGTCTAAAGTCCAAGCAGGTGCCAGAGTTATTCCTGCAACTGGCACCAAATTGCATTCAGAAAGCACAATTAGCACTTCGTTAATGTGCCTCAGAACGGGATAATCTACATATTACCCAAAGGTGGCCTCGGTCTCCAATGCACTTTACCTTAATGGGCCAATGTCCAGGTTGCCCTGCTAACAGGCCTTTGCAAACCCCAGCACTTGCCAGGCAGCAATCCTGACCTCCTCCATTGCGCAGAGCAAGAAGGATGCCCTGGTAATAGAGCTAAGAGCCCAAGACGCATTCTCTCTTCTTCTTCCTCCTGTTCTTTCTCTTCCTGAACTATTCAGTCCACACACCCGTTGGCGCAGGGAGCCAAATAAGCACCTGTGCCAGGGCAGAGGGGAGATGCAGAGGCCCAGAATGGGGTGCTGGACCCCAAGTGGGGAGAGAAGGGTCCCCACTGAGGGGCAGCTCAGCTCAGGGTCCGGAGCCTGAGCACTGGGAGAGATTTCTCACAGACTGAGGCCACAGGGGACAGGTGGCTTGGAGTGTGGGAACCTGAGAGCATTGGGAAGGGCTTAGAATCAGGCTGGGGCAGGGGTGGGGGGGCAGTATGGCAAAGTCTAGGAGGCCAAGTCAGAAGAGGAGGGCATCTATGCCAGGAAAGGGTGTCGGGAGCAATGGAAGATGGATTACGTGCGGGAACAGATCAAGTAAGAAAATGCATCAAGACAACAGAAGCCAGACTTCCCGCTGCGAAAGAAGGAAGATACAAACATAAAGAGAAAGGAGGGCACCTGGGTGGCTCTGTCAGTTGGGTGTCTGCTTTTGGCTCAGGTCATGGTCCCAAGGTCCTGGGATTGAGTCCTGCACTGGGCTCCCTGATCAGTGGGGAGTCTGCTTCTCCCTCTGCTCCTCCTCCCAGCTGGCTCACTTGCACTCTCTCTCTCTCTCTCTCTCTCACAAAAATAAATAAATAAAATATTTAAATATATATATCTATATGGAAGGAAACTGAGTGAATTCTGAGGCGCTAGGCTGGAATTTGCCGTAGCTCTGTGAACCCATGGTTTTCAGTATAGTGAGAGATAAATATATAAAGACAGATACAGATATATAATAAGTACAGACACCTCTGTGTAAACATACATGCAGATATTTCTCCACTCTGTCCACCAAGAGGGCCCAGGAGCCACCCCTATACCAATGAGAGCACTTAGCCCCCACATCTTGGTTTCTCAATATCCTTCTCCACCTGAAGGAACCAGGATGCTTGGACAATGAGGGATTCCGGCCAGGAGCAGGGACAGCGCACGATGAACCTGGACACCTCACTCCACCAGAGTAAGAAGTATTCAGGAAATGGACACCAAAGCCACCTTGAAAGGATTCCTACTAGGCAGTTCTAAGACACTGTATCAAAAATAAATACTAATAGTAAGTTACAACCTATTGTCCAAAATATGAAACCACGGGTTCATACTAAATAAGTGAAGAGATCGAAGTTTGGGAAGGAATGGGGTGTTTACCTAATCATAAAATATCTCCATGAACAGCTATTACAAAGGAGAAGGGAGACCTTTTGCATCAGAGGAGGGTGGCAGAGACACCTTAAGCAAGAGATAGAAGTTACTATCAACAGGACGGAGATCAGAATCATGTGCCCCTGCTAAGATGCAATGCGTCTTATAGATCCTCCCACTCTCGGGCACATTAACAAAGTGCTAATTGCGCTTTCTGAATACACATTCACAGCATCACTTCATGAAACTCCTGCCAAAGATGCATGGTCTGAATT
The DNA here is from genome assembly GCF_002288905.1 of Enhydra lutris kenyoni. NCBI lineage: Eukaryota > Metazoa > Chordata > Mammalia > Carnivora > Mustelidae > Enhydra > Enhydra lutris. The sequence goes on from NW_019154111.1 coordinate 10,923,660, forward strand.
TAATCATGAGAAAACATCAGACAAACTGAATGTGAGGGGCATTAATCAAAACCGTTGGCCTGGAGTCTTCGAAAGTGTCAAGGTCTTGAGAGTAAAGAGTAAGACGGGGGGTCTGCTCCAGATTCAAGGAGATGGTAGGGACACCAGAGTGAAAGGCAATGTGTGTGAGCCTAGACTGGATCCTTTGGCTACAAAGATCATCACTGGGGCAGGTGGCAAAACTTGACCAGGGTCTGAGGATCTTAGTGATGTGTCCATTTATTTCCTGCTTTTGGTGATTGTTTATGGGTATGCAGGAGCATGTCCTTGTTTGTAAGATACACAAAGTGTTCATAGGTGACGGGCATTATGTCAGCAACAAACTCTGAAATCATTCAGGAAAAAGAAAGGAGCTTTTCTATATGATTAGGATTGCTTCCAAAAAACCATTCAAGAAGCTATAGCAATTATGACAGCAAAAGATTTGAGTCTCCTTCAGCCAGCGTCATCCGGCCATGCTCTCGATGAGCTCAGTCTGCCTGAGGACACTAAGTGAGTCAGCCTCACGCCACTGTGGTGAGGTCATCACGGCAGTGCCCACCATTTAAAATATCCTGAGTGGAAGAGTAGCTGAGCGGGGGTCGGTGGACTCTGTGCCTTCCTGAGCCCTGCACTGATTTGGGGAAGGATTCAAGCTACTCATACTGGAGAGACAGAAGCCTCCATGACTGACATGAGAGGAGAGCCCTGTCCTGGTGTCCTGTCCCATCTGTGGTCCTCACGGGTGTTTTCCCCTTAGGGCTCCGCCCTGAGAAGCTTTGCCTCCTCCTCCTGAGGAAGGCTGGCATGGCAGGACTCTCTGTGCAGGAGCATACACTGGAACCAGTGTGCTCCTCTCAGGGCTCTGACCTCCTGAAGCCTCATTCAGTACAGACTTGGGAATGCCACAGTGGGTGTGCCACAGTTGTGAACACAGCAAAGACTGACTGACACACTCAGGACAAGGCAAGGGGTCTGGAAACCATGCTGTGAGAAGATGAGACTCAGGTGAGCTGGGGCATCTATCTTTAAGTATATAAGGAGATGACTAGAGAAGAGGCTGGATTTTTCTTTCTCATATAGCTTCAAATTAAGAACCAGAGCCAATGGAGGAAGATGAACGGAAGGAATTTTCTAGCCCTGGATCTCTCCAATACAGCCCACATGCCCTCTGCAGGCCGAGACCCTGGCCGTGGGCAGGCAGGCATGGAAAGACCATCTGTAAGGGGAACTACAGCTACGACCTCTCCAATGTCAGGATTCCAGGGAAGACCAGCCGATCCTGGCAGGGCTCAGAGGAGGGAGAGGAGCCAGAGGTTCAGGGAGCAGAGTGGAAGTGGCCATTCCTGGGCATTGCTCAGGCCGGGGGACAGTCCCACCAAGCCAGAGCACCCCTCTCGTAGCAGCACACCCCTTGCTACAACCCCACCCTGCTTCTGCAGCATCTAAGGGGAGCAGACACAACACAAATGCTGAGGTCAGGATTTCTGAGAGAGGACCAGGATTTCACAGCACCTCAATGCATTATGTCTGGGACTCAGTGGCCTCCCAGCTGTGTGGCTTCACCCCCAGCACCAAGGAGGCTGCCCCGAATTCCAGCTTGGCCCAGAGCCCCACCTGTTCCAAAATACTCATGGCCTCTCCAAAAGGCAAGGTGGGTCACCTGCCTAATAAAACCCTCGGGTTCATCCCCCCATTACCAGTCTCTCCTACTTCAACCCTTGACTCTCCATCCCTTAAGCATCACACAGGTGAACGGAGTTCAGACTGCAAGTTACAGCTCCTAAGTGGAGGGGGGAGACTGTTCTCTCCCTCCCACTTCACCAAGAGCTGGTGAAAGGATAAAAGGACATCTGAGCCCTGGAAAGAAAGCGTAGCTGCTGCGAGTTTTGTTGTCATCATCGTGGTTCACTTGGAGACCAAGTCTAGGCCAGCGTGGAAAGTTTCCCATGGAAAAACTTGTCATCCATTGTATAGGCTGGACTTGTCCAATTTGCATCCAATTTGCATCCAATTTGCATTCACTGCTTCGGTTGCATTGATTGAAAGAAGCAGACACCACGATTTTAAGGAGGCAGTGGAAGGGGCTTTCCAATAGCATGTGGAGATGATGTTAGAGCTTACTGGATTGTCACATTGGATACATTATTCCCCAGGGGCCTGAATAAAGAATTAGAGCAGCGAGATCTTATTTGACATTTGATGTTTCAATTTCCAGGCAACATGATGCCTGTTGAGGTTTCAGCATGGATGCAGTACCAGACGGACAGGGTGGCCAGCCCCTCCCTTCTCGACACCCTCCACTATGAGTTTTAAGGAAGGCCAGTTCAGATTTATTAGACATTTTTATTATTCAACTTATACCCCGCCCAAATCCACTGGTACAAATCACTTTTACATAACCCATGTATTCATGTCAGACATAGTTAGCAGGTTTGTGTCTCGGAGTTTATCCAGCAGCAAAGCCCAAAGTTGACAACAACTGACAGCCAGACATTTTTTTTTTTAATTTCTGGAAACTATGTTTAATTTACTTATGTACTATTTCTGCCACATTTCACACTGCACGGTACTGCTAACTGAGAGCCCCTCTCCCTGGCATCATCTGCCCCAGGTGGAAATGCCCACGAACGTGCCATCAGCACCAGAGGACAGTGGGCTGGACTGGCAGACCTGAGCCCTGGCCTCTGTGCTGGCTCCGCTGCTAACTTTTTCATAACCCCTGGGAAATTCCCTTGAACTTCCCTGCCTCTATGATCATACCTGTTCTATTTACTTCACAGAGGAATGGGGAAGAGGTAATGAGATCATGGATATGAAAATGCTCAGAAAATAGGAAATGCCCTGAATCTATGAAGTTAGGCATTGTGCAGTTAGAATCAGGTTTAGAAAATGGGGTTTGAACACTGGGCTATAAAGCAAACGGAGGTCTGGGTCACGCTCTGGCCTCACTCCTCATTTTATAGGTAAGAAAGTGGGTACCACGGGGTGTCTCGGCTACTCACAGAACAGCGAAGAAGCCAGTCAGGTTTGCATGAGACACTGAAGGCTCATGTTATACCTGAATTTCCACCCAATGACCATCTAGCTTCTGCTTGGTTATCTGATCTGATGGGGAGATCTCTTCTTCGAAAGCAACTCCCTCCACCTTTGAAACACTTAGGAAAGGGAAAGGAAAGAAATTCATGTGGCCTTTTTCTTCGAAGAGCTGGTCCAAGTGATAGTAACAGTGCCCCAGGGACTGCATCTGCTCCTGCTTCTGTACGGGATTTGGCTGGCTAGGTGGTTCTCTGTGATACTCCTCTTCTCCAGTCTATGTATCTCTGGTTTCTTTGTTCACCTCACACATGAGTGCCTTTGTCATCCTGGTTACCCTGCAGCCCACATGCTCTCACAGCCACATGCTCTCGTGGCCACCTTGTCCTTGGCAGCTGACAGGACATTCGGGACCCGTTCATCCACCTTCGGTCTGAGCAGCTAATGTCAGCACCTCTTGAAATTCAGCAGTAAGCCGTGGGGGGAGTCAGGCATGGATAAGGAGAGCTTCCCGTGTTCCTAGTCTACCGTTGACACCTTGCAAAAAAAAATTAAGGCCTTGACCAGGAGAGGAAGACACAGAGCCCTCAGCTCGGCTGAGCACTGGTCAGGGGCCTGCGCTCCTCCCAAGAAGCACCCTGCACATGCGGAAGATGGAAGGAGAGACCCGTTGCCATGGAGACCGTTGGGCAGCCTAGACTGCCTGCAGCCTGTGAGGAAAAGGCACCGGGAGGGATCATAGTGAGATGTAGGAATTCACCCACAACTGCTACCCAACTCACCACAGGCGGTTACCAAGCCAAAGCAGCGTCTGGGCTGTTTCCATCATGGTCCAGGAGGGGGCAGGCCTGGCATGGGCTGTCCTATCGGAGGGTGGCAGGCCTTCAGGTGTGTGCATGTGATACATGTGTGAGGTGTGTGTCTGTGTGTGTCTGTGGAATGTGTGTGTCCCTATGTGATGACACAGCATCAATGCCTCCTTGGACCAAACCTCTTTCTTTCTGGGCACAACAGTGATATTAACTATCTTGGAGCAGCTGGAGGGTGATGACTTGAGGCTTAGCTAGTCACTCTTCTGTGCCCCAGAGCACTTTGCACATGCCTCCATTAGCACTGATTACACAGTGCTCTAATTATTGGTTTACACATCTGGCTCCCCCACTGGAGCAGCTCCAGCCCAGGGGCTCCATCTTGTTTTTATGTCCCTGATTCCCAGCACTACATTGTGCCCCTGGCACATAGTAGGTGTCCAGTGCAAATGTCGCCTGGCGGACTGAATCTCTGCCAAGGACAAGATCAGAGCATTTGGATTGAACACAGCAGCGTGCAAGATCAAGGGCTGTTCAAGAGGCATCCATGGGGCTCTTGTTGTACGGGGGCAAGTGCTACAATGCATCACTGGTACACACCAAGTGAGAGGAATGCACAGACTGCAGCCCTCCCTCCCTTGTGGCAGGGACATGGCCACAGAAGCAAGCATCACGTGCTCTGCTCGGTGACCCTGCTCGCAATGAGAAGAACCCAGAAGACCTCACCACCAGGGCATCCACTTTGCAGGTTACCAAGGGAAGGACTCATTTCACAATTAAATAGTTGTTTTAATTTACATACAGTGCAACCACTCTTTTTGCTTGTACAGCTTCTTGCATTTTTGACCAAATGCGTAGGACTGAGCTACCTACCAAGATACGGAAGCTGTCCATCATTGGTCTCTCTTGTTTGGCTTTGTTAAGTAACCACTCATATTTTATCTGGTCCCATTTTTGTGTCATATCCACTTTTAGAGACCTGTAACTGGAATCTGAGTCGGTTCTGTCCAGTGACCTAATCAGATTTGCCCCTCCCTTGAGTCCTAGTTGTCATTTCAGAGCAAGGGAGGACGGTGCAGGAGAAAGCAGCAAAGTGCGGTGTGCACCCACTCACCCTGAGAAAGGAGTTTTCCTCTAAAATCCTCTTTAATCAGAGGGGACATACAAGCCAGAGCAAGAATCCCAGGAGGATGGACGGGGCCCTACACCACTGGAAAGTTATACCTGATTCCAATTTTATCAAACAGTCTATCACTCTGTGTTTTCGCTGGTCACCTATCCTCAGCCCCATCTCCCTCGTCCTCCCTCCCAACCATGCACCCCCTCAGGTTTCAGGTAAGCAGAAAATTGAATAAAATTGCTTGCCAATAAGCTTGAATGTAGTGGAGAAATTGCTATTACTTAGAGGGAAACTTTAAAAATTATTTCTTGTAGGAGTAAATATTTCCCTAGGAAAATAAGCATATGCCAGCATTTTTTTTTTTTTTTTAAGCACAAAAGGTTGGAATTTGTATATTCACATTACGTCGATCTTCAAAGCCGTTCTGTGGGATGTTGTTGACTCCTTCCAAGTTTGCTGCTATTATCCGAAACACTGTTGGAACTCTGCCTTGGAAACTGCCTCCGGAGTCAATATATGAGGCACACAAGAAAACCAGCCTCATTTTTCAAGTCACATATGTTTTTGCCAAATATATTTTCCCCTCCCCAATACTTGAGGGCTGGTCTCCATTGATTTTCATTAACCTAATGTCCAACCTCAAGGTCAGGAGTAGAGCAGTCAAGCATCATTAATTTGGAATCCACTATTTTGGAATAAGAAATAATTCAGCCCGTGAACTTCAACATAAACTTGCTGTTTCTGAAGGAAGGATTTGGTAAGCAAACTAATCATATATGTAAATTTGAAGGAAACTATTTAAAGCTACTTTAACAAATAAACTCCTCAAGCATTGTCAAGTACACCTTAGATTAAAGCACCCTTTACAAAACATATCTGTAGATTCATTTTGTCTTTATTAACCAAAGATATCCTTCTGTGGACTTACAGGGAACCTTATTTTGTTGACCTATTTCCTGTAACTGTAGGCTCTTGAATATAATGAAGCTGCATCTCTCTAAAATGATCTCATAATTCAGACTTTTTGCTGCACTCCAGCAAATTCAGACCAAACTTCCTCAAATTAGTCCGAATTAATGAGGTCTGATTGTACTAGATCGAACCATATGAAATCAGCGATATTTAACCATTTTGACCTATAAAAACAGCAATTTCATATGACCCAAACTAATATATTTCTTTCCTGGTGTTCCTTTCCAAGGAACGAAAAGCATTCTACATTCCCAGGCTTTCTTTGTATAATTTAAAGATACAAGTAGGAAAAAGGGATTGACTGCCCCAGGCCCTGACCCCTGCCCCTCAGATCACAAGTACAGAGACGGGAAGATTTTGCAGAAGGAAGTCATTCAGAACAAATGCTGCAAAGCAGGATACAAAGAATACGAAAACAAAAATAAACAGAACCTAACAAAATGATCTCTGCTGCTTTCCTATTATGCCACATGGCCTCTCTACTCCAGTGCGCCCCAAGCAGTTGGGTGGGCAATCTAGAAATCACTTCAGGGACAAAATGCATCTTGCCTGCCTATAAGCGTAACCCATTAGAGCCTGAGACAGTCGACTCTGTCTGTGTGAACAAAATCTCCAATGTGAAACTCTGAAAGGCCTGGGATAAGAGGGGAGCAAATTAAAGTTTAATAGAATGGAACGTCAGGAAATGGACAAATGTAAATTAGGGTAGAGAGACAGAAATTATTCTCATTTTTACAAGGCTCCTCATTAACTTATTTGATAGCATTCTGAGAATTTGTTTTAGGAAATGCAGGGATGTGTAGACTCAAGAGTTTGAGAACGACTGGTCTCTGGTTCCGGGCAAGCAAGTGGATTTACACTACAGCAATAAGGGTTTCTGATGAGTATTGGGAACTTCCTAGATCATGAAGGTTAGAAGAAAATGAGCGGGTGTAGCAGAAAGCGGCAAACCATGCCATGTCTCTACCTGGAGGAATCACAGACGAGGAGCCCTACTTTGGGAGATCAAAAGTTGATTCTGTTTTCACTTGACACCGCCCGCCTTCTGCCAGAGCACATGGTGGCTAGTGACAGACTGGTCCCCCTTGGCTACACAGCGCCTCTTGAAGTAGCTGTGACCACTGGGAAGCAGGCAGACAAGCATCAGACAGTAGTTTCCCCTGCAGGGCTAGAGAGCTCATGCAGCCCTGGGACAGCTCCTCCAAGACTTCCCTTCTCAAGCCTGTTGTAGGAGCCTTGCAGGGTTTTACCATCGCTGAGGCATACGCTTCCCTAAACAGAAAAGGAGCAAGAGCTACCTGAGGGTAGGGCACCTCCTCTGCACTGTGAGAGATGGGGGGTTGGAGGGGGGAGTGATCTGTGTTTTGTTTATTTTTAACTAAGTAACATACAGACGTGGAGGGTGAAAATTCCAGGTAGATTTGAGAAGCTACAACCTTGCCCCCATGGAACTGCTACGAAAGGCACTCTCCAGGGGCCAGCCAGGCTCACATGCCCTGCGCTACAGAAAGGAAGTGCTTCCCACCCCATAAAGCCAAACAAACCCCCCACTTGAGTCCCCATCTCCCAGGGACTTGGGTGCAGAGTAGTAGTTTATAGCAACAGAATTAATGTGGCTCTAAAGGTAATTTGTAAACACCAAGAGTAGCGAATTATCACATGAAAATGCAAATTGTTCCTTATCTGGGCTGTTCCACAGATGCATGATTCATCACTGACTGTTCCGCTGTATTTCCAAGTAAGATCTCAGTGAGAAGGGTAGAAAGGCAGGGCCCAGCCATTCTGCCTGGAGAGATTTATAGCTCCTTTTATCCAGATGTAAAGCACACGGTATTGGGTGGGAATGTTAAACCTATAAAATCTCAATCTATCATATAGCTCTTATTTGAAGAGGGTCAAAGGACACACAAGCATATACTTATGTCCTCCAAAATTTCCTCTCTCCAGCCATGTACACACCTTCACACAATTCACCCTTCCTTTTGGTTTCTTACTTGAGTCAAGGCAAACTCCATCTACCCACCCATCCATCCAAGAGGTTCCCTTCTATCTTTACTCATTTTTAGTGGGTGTTTTGAGAAATCCAACAAGCCTTTACTGCTGGCCATATACACAGTTTCTGATTAAGAAAAGGAATCCAAGGGGCACCTGGATGGTTCAGTCGGTTAAGTGTCTGACTCTTGATTTTGGCTCAGGTCATGATCTCAGAAGATGAGATCTCAGAAGATGAGCCCCATGTTGGGCTCCCCACTCAGCAGGGAGTTTGCTCAAGATTCTCTCTTTCCCTTTCCCTATGCCCCTTCCCCCTCTAAAATAAATAATCTTTAAAAAAAAAAAAAAGGAACGAAAAGGGATCCAAGTGGGTTTCCCACTTTTTATTTTCCTAGCATTTGCAAAAGATGCTTTCAAACAGGGAGATACCAAACTTGAGAATTGGACCAGGGCTCAGTGTGTGAACAGAAAGCAACCATCTAAAAGCTGGAATGCAAGGGAAGCCATGCCTTACTTAGATGGGTCAGGAGGTAATTCTTACACAGCACTCTCTACGTGCCAGCCTGGTTCTCAGTGCTCTATGAATATTAATTCATCTACTGAGCCCAGTGGATGGGTGCTACCCTGAGTGAAAGTCACTGACACATCACACTCCACTTCTGGAAACTATCATGGAGAATAATCACTTAAGGTCAGGGTGCTCTCTGAAGGGACCACACTCTGGGCCTTGTGTGGAGCCCCTGTACATCTTAGTATGGGACGAACTAGGATCCGGGTGACTAAGCAGCTAAATGGGTGATTTTCCAGCTTCCCCACGTTCCCTTGTAAACCCTTGTACGTCCTGCAATTGTCTGTGAGTCTCTTCCTTACAATCAAGGAAGCCTGATCATTAAACAATCACACAAAAGTTTATTCCACAAATAACTTCCTAGGCATCAGGGCTGCAGGCAAAGAATTCCTACAGGGGAAGGGTGGTCACACCGGAAAGGGAGTCTGTGGCCAGCACCAAGCTATATTGGGTTTTCCAGGGCTGCCTTAACAACCTGGGCGGCTTCGAACACCAACACATCAAACGCAGCTGGCAGATTTGTGTCATGCATCCCAGTCACACTTCCTACCCCTCTGTCCCCTGAATAACTCAGTTTTAAGAAAGGCACGGAGTTTCTCCTTTCCTTAAATACACTGGCTGCCCTCTCAGGATGAAGTCACTGAGGCTGTTTGAGACAATCCTTCTCATGCAGTAATACCCACCCCTCCTAGACTTCTACACGCTCCACCCCACCCCTTCCCCTCAGCCCCCTACCCGGGAAGACAGCAATATTCTATACCATAAGAAGTCACAACTGGTTGGACCACCTGTGGAAGGTCATCTAGTACTTTCGTCAACTCTCTGAATCTCAGTCAGGCAGAGAAGGTATCTACTTTTTAAGTGAGCTTTAATCGAGTGTAATTCACGTACAATAAAATTCACCAAATTTTAGTATCTAATATGGGGAGTTTTAGCAAATATACAAAGACATGCAACTACCACGACACTTGCAATACAGAATATTTCTGTCACAATCAAAAGTTACCTTGTGCCTCTCAGCCCCCAGTCCCACTACCCTACCTCTCTGGCAACCACTGATCTGCTTCCAGGCTCCACAGTTTTGCCTTTTCCAGAAAGTGATATAAATGAGATGATCAACTATGTAGTCTTTTGTGCCTGGATTTCTTCATTTATCACAATGTTTTTGAGATTCTTCATGTTGCTTAGACCAGAAGTTCATTCCTTTTCATTGCTGAGTAGTACGCCGGCATGCGCATTTGCTACAATTCGTTTATCTGTTCCCTTGTTAAGGGATATCTGGGTTGTGTCCAACTTGGGGCCAGTGAGAAAAAAAAAAAACAAAAACACTATGAAGTCTTTAGTGAGCATAAGTCTTTATGTCTTTAAGTCTTTCTGTGAGCATATGTTTTCATGTTCTCTCAGCATAAATACCTAGCAGTGGTATTTCTGGAAGGAAGAGTAAAAGAATGTTTAACGCTGTAAGCAACTGCTAAACTGCCTTCTGAAGTGGCTGTGACATTTTGCATTCTCAGCGACAAGATGTGAGAGTTCATGTTGCTCTACATCTTCATCAACACTCAACATTGTCAGCCCTTTAAATGTTCATGGTACCGGTAGCTCACTGTGTATTAATTCGCATTTCCTCAATGACTAATAACACTGATCATCTTTTCATGTGCTCATCTGCTAGTCATGTATTTTCTTTGGGGAAGTGTCTATTTAAATATTTTGCCCATTTTCTACCAAAATGTTTGTCCTCCTAAGTTTTAAGAATTCTGATCCATGAAGAAGGTATACATGTTCATTTAGTTAAGTCTTTGATTCCTTTCAGCAATGTCTTATGGTTTTAAATGTGAAGGTCTTGCACAGATTGTTAAACTTTCCATAATTATTTCATATTTTTCTGCACTGTGATGATCCTATAGCTTTTCTTTTTTAGACTGATTGATTTTCAAATGCTAAACCAACCTGGTACTCCTGGGATAACCTCACATGGTCAAGATATAGTTTTTATATGTTGAAGGAACTGGACTTGTGAAGATTTTGTTAAGGAGATGGTGCCTATATTCATGTGGAATATAATACCCTTTTCTTGTCATGTCTTTGGTTTTGGTATCCAGGTAATACTGGCCTCATAAAAATGTGTTGGGAAGTATTCCCATCTCTTCTCTTTTCTGGAAGAGTGTGTGTAGACTTGATATAATTTTTTTCTTTAAATGTTTGATAGAATTAATCAGTAAGACCGCCTGGCCCAGGGGTTTTCTTTGTGGGAAAAGATTTTTGTTTTGTTTTGCAAGATTTTTGACTATGAATAAATATCCTTAATAAATATTGGGCTACTCAGATTATTGTTTTCTTATTAGGTGAGCTTTGGTAGTTTGTGTATTTCCAGGAACTGGTCCATTTCATCAGAGTTATCAAACTGACTGATATAAAGATGTTTCTTTCCCACTGTTCTTTTAATGTTTGCAAGATTTGCAGTAATGCCCCATTCTCATTCCTGTTATTGGTAATTTTATCTTATTGAAAATGTTTTCTAATTTTCCTTGTGATTTTCTATATAATTTGAACAGTGGATTACATAAAAATACATTACTGATTTTCCAAATATTGGGGGAATTTTATAAATATTTTCTTTTGTGGATTTCTAATGTAACTCTGTTGTGTCCAGAAAACATACTTTACATAAATTTAATCTTCTTCAATTTACTGAGACTTGCTTTATCTCCCAGAATACAATCTGGTGAGCACCGGTGAATGTTCTGCATGCATTTGACAAGAATATGTAGTCTGCTCTTGTTGGGTAGAATGCTTTATAACTATCAATTAGGTCAAGTTTGTTAACAGTGCTCGGGACTCCTTGATCTTACAGACTATTTGTCTAACTGTTCTATAAATTTTTGAAAAAGGACTTTTGAAGTCTCCAAATATAAGTGTGGGGTTTTCTATTTTTCCTTCCAGTTCTATCATCAGTTTTGCTCACATATTTTGAAGTCATATTTTTAGAAGCATGGGTATTGAGGATTTTTGTGTATTCTTGGTGAGTTGATTCTTTTATCATTATGTAATATCCCTCTTTATCACTGGTAATTTTCCATATCTTAAAGTCTAATGTGGCTCAGCTTTCTTTCAGTTAGTGTTAGTACATCTGTATCCATCCTTTTACTTTTAACCTATTCTTTCAGTTAGTGTTAGTACATCTGTATCCATCCTTTTACTTTTAACCTATTGCTCTTTATATTTAATGTGGGTTTCTTGCAGGTGCATATAGCTGGGTTTCTCTTTTTTAACCAACCTGACAATCCTTTTATAATTGGAATGTTTAGACTATTTACATTTAATACATTTATATGACTGAATTTCAAACTACCATCCTATTATCTGCTTTCTACTTGTGCCATCTGTTCTTTCTTTTTCTCAGTTTTGATCTTTTTTATTAATTGTATTTTTATGAAATCATTTTATAGTCAATATTAGATAATCTCTTCATTTATTTTTTTAGTAGTTGCTCTGCAGTTTGCCTATTTATCCCAGTCTGCTTTCCAATAACATTGTATCTCTTTACATAGAGAGTAAGAACTTCCATTTTTTCCTACCCTCTCTTCGGCTATTGTCAAACATTTATTTCAAGTGATGCTACTAACCACAAATTATGTTGTTATTATTTTGCTTAAAACAGTCAATTATTATGTAATGCATTCAAAAAGGAGAAACTATTTTATACCTATCCATATATTTTCCACTTACAGAACTCTTCATTCCCCTCTACAGGAACACATTTTCATGTTTTCGTATCTCTTGTGCCTGAAAATTTAATTTTTAGTGCAAGTCTTCTGTGATGTATTCTCTTACCTTTTGTTTATCTGGAAAAGTTTTTGTTTCACCTTCATTGTTAAAAGATATTTCTTTTAGGTATACAATTCTAGGTTATGGGTGTTTTTGTTTTTGTTTTAGCATAACTTCAAACTGTTGCTCCATTACATTTTGTTTTGCTTAGTTTATGCTAAGAATTCTGCTGTTGTTTTTATCTTTGTCCCCCTTTGTACATAACATGTCTTTTTTTCCTTTGGCTGTTTTTGCAATTTCCTGATTATCTCTGAATTTTAGTCACTTGATTATAATGTGCCTTGGTGTGAGTTTATGTTTCTTCCACTTTGATTTTATTGAAATGGTTGGATCAGTGGGTTCCTATTTTTCATCGTATTTTAGAAATTATTTGGTTATTATTTCTTGAAACATTTTCCCATCCCATCCTATGCTCTCTTCCTTCTTTTACTCCAAATGCATAAATAGGCCACTTACTATTGTCCCATAGGTCCCTGGCTTTCAGTTTATGTGTTTTAGCCATTTTTATCTGTACTTAATTTTGAATCATTTGTATGCTTCTTCAAGTTCACTGATTTTACTTCTGTAGCATCATGTCTACTGCAATTCTATCCAGTATACTTTTCACTTCAAAATACTATGTCTTTCATCTGTAAGAATTCCATTTGATCTTTCTATCTTCCTCTTCGTGTTTGTATTTTCCTATGCTTTCTTGAATATATGGATAATTTTTATAATAGTGCCCTTAATATTCTTGCCCACTAACTGCATCAACTCTATAATGTCTGGGACTACTTCCATTAACAGATTTTTCTCCTTTTATTCATTTTATTTCCTTCTTTTAATGTCTTATAATTGTGTGTGTGTATGTGTGTATGTGTGTGTGTGTGTTAGATTTTCACTCTCATACATAGTTAAGTACTTGGCATTGGTTTGATTCTTTTAAGACTTGCTTTTAGTCTTCATTAGGGCAGGTCCACACCAATTATTAGTCTGGAGGTTCTATTACTGAGAAAATAGTCTTCTGAGAATTCTACCCAAAATGCTCCATTTATTAGTTCTTTCCACTCTTACTGGTGGGAACATGAATTATTCCTACTCCTCTATGCACTCTAGCAATTGTTCAGTCTACTGCTTTCTAGTGGGTTTCCCCAGCCATGGTGAATTTCCTCTCATGGATGTGCAGAACAGTAGACTGGAAGTTGAGCAAACCAGGGTTCTATCTCCATTCTGTGGCTTAGTAGCCATGTTCATTAGGACATGTCACTGAGCTCAGTCTTCTCATCTGAATCCTGAAGGGTGGAACCAGACAACCTTTAAGTGTCCTTCTAATTTTAATTAATGATCCTAGGATCTGTAAAGTAAACTTGACAGTGGTCCCTTTCTATCTCCCCTTTTCCACAGGGAGAATTTATGCAAGAATAAGCTTTGCCCTGATTCTGAACCACCACCACTCATCAGTTCTCTAGAAAGCTGAAGAGGGTCTTCAGGGTTAGGGGACCCTCAGTGGAGCCATCCTATTTCCATGCTTTAATATGAACTGAGTGCAGTGTCGTCATCTTACCGAGCCCACCTTTTATTTCCTCAAGAAGACATGTAAGCGGCATTCCATTTGCCAGCTATTCTTTTCCCCTTTAACAATTTGCTGCCATATATAAACACATGCTCCATATCCCTGCTAACTCCAACCCTGACAAATCCAGTCTCTGTCCCCCACCACATGCAAGAGGGTGGAGGATCTTTCTTTCCCCACTCCATCTGTTCCTACCTTGACAACCACCCACTGGGCACTCCACCATCACTGCATCACTGCACAACAGCTCTGGGCCCAGCACAGGGAACAGAGGAATAGGGTGGGAACCAGCCTGAAGCTGCTAAGACTATAACATAACAAACCCAGTATCAAATGCTCCTGAGGTCTAGCCATCAAGCCCTGAAAATACATTACATTCCCAGTTGAAATCCAATATAGGAACCCTCAGGAAGCAAAGAGTCATCTTCTGGCTCTGGACACTCCATCCCTGGGGTGACCCTGAGCAGGCACCTTCTTTCCTGGGGCCCTGGTTTCCTCCCATCTAAAAATGGGGTACACCATTTCCAGACCCTCATAACTCAGGGCTGTTGAGAGAACAAGTAAGATGATAACTGAAAGGACAGAGTTTGCTGAATGTAAGGTGGGGGCGACAGTGCTGAGAAATTAGCCTTCCTGTGCTGATGAGCTGCAAATACATGCGCACACACGCACAGGAACTTTCTTTTCAGGCTCTCAGGCTGTTAAAAGAAACTGATTTCCCAATTCACCCCTAGAGTTTCTTTGTGCTGTCCTGAAGAAAGAGAGGGAAAGGGTAGGGATGGGGGGTGGGGGGGACTTACTCCACAGTTGCTATTTTAGTATCCAGAGGAACCAGGCTTGTTGATTACAGAGAGATTGTTATCTCTCTTTGGGCTCAATGAAGGTCACCTTCAAATCTTTTGCTAAACCAGAGGCTCCTTTTCTCCTAGTGCTCAGTCCAAAGCAGAACCTAGGACCATGTGGGGTTAAGACAGGGTGGGGTGTGTGTGTTTTGTGTGTGTGTGTGTGTGTATGTGCACGCACATGCATGCACGTGCGTGCGTGAGCAGGCAGAAGATGCCTGAGAGCCAAAAGAAGAACCCAGCTGGTGGGGGGGGGGGGGATGAAACAGGGTGAGAAGGATTTTCAGTGCCCCTCCCTCCAGTAACTATAATAGATGTCTGTGAGGAATGTGAGAAGTCGCTTTTAATAATAATACCCTGCCTGCAATGGATCTCCCCAGGGAGACAATGGGCTAAGGAGAGGGAAGGGTTACACATAGAAGACACAGATCTTCCACTGGACACGGTCACTGCCTCAAAGGCAGAAGCTAAAGAGAGAAAGAGAGCCAGGCGATGTGATATGAGTCACAGGAACAGAGGAGAAAGAGGCCATTCAAATACTGATTTAAGTACCCTTTAAGCTTTAGGAGGGAGGAGAAGTGGGCGCAACCCATGAGGGAAAGGGCCCACAAAGAAAAGGCTTCCTGGAACAAGGGTCATCATCACCCAAGCTGGAATGCAGACCCACACGCCAATACTGCTGCGAAGGACCCCTGAGCTGTAGTCTAAGCAGGATAGCTCCTCATGTTCCAGCTGTGTCCCTGTCACTCTCCCCCTGCCCTGTGTCTCTTGGTCCTGCCCCATGCACCCCTCCACCAAGGCAAATCCCAGAGGGCCAGGCTCTCTGGCTCCAGGGTCTCTGGAGCAGGCCTGAGTGGGCTGCCTCTGGGCCGGTCTGACAAATTCTGCATCTCTGCATATGGCCATCCAGCCTGCAGGGAGTCCCTGAGGAGAGAGCTTTAAGAAACCATTCTCTTTCTTAAAGTCAGGAATTCCATCTCTGAAGCTCCCTGTGGGCCCAAGGATCAATCAGGTTGGAGTGGGAAGCGGGTATTGGCAAGAATCAAATCTAGCGCACTATGTTTTCATTCATTCCCACTTCACCCAGTGTCTCTGAGCCTGGCCTCTGGGACTAAGAGAAAAGCTCAGGTTTTGTGTGTGTGTGTGTGTGTGTGTGTGTGTATTGGCAAGTATCCATGCACGAGCTCAAATGTATGTGCTCACCTTGCCCCTGGGGGTATCACTAGCCTCCAAGTTGGATGCCTTTGATGGCTGAGTCCTCTCCCAACCTCTCAATCAAACTCTACCCTTTGTGCAGTAATCTGTCTTTAACAACTCCCACTGCAAGTCAATAAAATGTCAATTTAGTTCTCCTTTTGTTAAATCTTAAATCTGTGTAACATCTCTCCTTTCCCTGGCTTGTTAAATCAAGCTCATGTTTCCCTGCCCCCCCACATGCCCACCTCTTCCCCACCTCCTCAGCAGGGCCATCTGCCCTTGGGCAGAGAAACAAGATGCTCCAAAGGAGAGTTGATAGAAGCAGCTTTGGGAATTGAGAGACCAAAATGGTGGAACCCCTGAACATCTCTAGTTTCCTTCTACTCTTGGAAACCCTGAGCAAACCACACTAAATTCCTTGATTTTCCCAAAGTTGCTTTACAAGTGAACAGTAGTAATGTAGACAGTATTCCATAGGCTTAAGAACCAAACTCTGATCCAAATCCCAGCTCTAGCACTTGCTTGCTCTATGATTAAACTTCCCTGGATCGGATCTCAGTTTCCTGATCTGTCAAATGGGCATATTAACAATATCATTTGCCTATAAAGGAATATTAAAGGAGATAACATATATAACACACTTAGAACAGTGGCTAGCACATTCTAAATGCTATCTGCCTAGCTGCCATGATTTGTATTATCTGGTTTCCTACTCTCTATTTTCTCTTCAGCTCAGTTCCTGAATTGGAACTGCCTCTCCTCCACTAGGTACAGTGGGGGTTGGGAAATTAGAAGCTCCACCCTTTCCAGACAATAAAAGAACACAGGATGCAAACTGTGCCATCAGATACTCTCTCTCTGGATTTTGTATCTTGAGCATCAGAACAAAGAGACTGAAAACAACTGGTTGCAGTTGCATTTTGACCGCAAGGCGGCCACTTCCGGGCCACTGAGCACTGTCTTGGTTCCGGCTGATCCTAAGCCCCTCCTCCAGCTTCCCTTCCTTACTTGGGGGTCCCCTTAGGTGAATTAGCTAGTTTGTTTCCTTTGCTTGCAAGGAAAGAATCCTGACCCCAGACAAGAAGAATGCAGGGTTCAGATGCCTTCTCCCAAAAAGAACTTCCATTCTGCCACCTGCCATAGCTATTACCTTCACCTCTGACCCCATGTGTCACCTGACTCCTTCTCTTTTGTTCCGCAGTGAAAAGAGAGGTTCAAGGAGAAGAGGTGAGAGTCCCCAGGGGTCTAGAGAGAAACGCCAGGAACATCAGTCTTCCCTTCCTGGAAGTTCCATTTCCCTTCCAACAGCCTACCCTCCTCTCCATCAAGAACTTCTTCCTGCGTAGGCCACAGTGGTGGCTGAGACCGAAGCAGAAAGTGGGAGAGGCGGCTCTGGCATCAGCGTCAAACTGCAGGGCTCAGCATCCAGCATGCTCGGGCTGCAAGCACACTGCTTCCTATTCCCGAGCCCAGCACTCACTGAACTTGCATTCGGATCAGTTCCCCTCACCCAGAGAATTCCTCCAGGAGGCAGGCTCCCATGCCAAAAGTATTTCCCCAGGACTCAATGGATGGGAAACCAAATCACCATGGGGCAAAACAAAAGTGACGAACTGACTTTTCATTAATTAATTCTTGCTTAATTCTCTCAGGTAAGGAACGTGCCCACAGTTCCTGACTCCAGAGCCCCAGACCACTCCTTTATGCCACACAAGCTCCCTGTTAATCCATCTCTTTCCCAGCATGGGCCGAGGGCCAAGGGAAAGTCATCCAGCTGAAGAGAAACATCTCCAGTGGGCCACACAGGCCCCCAGAAGCTCCCTTACAACTGCAATCCTGCATATAGTCAGAGCCAGCCCAGACCACCACTTCTTCCATTTGGCAACCAGAAGTAAAGGAAAAATCTGATGTTCTGTGAGAGTCATCCATGAGCTAGGCATTGTCACATATGCTCATTTACGTAGTCCCCCAGCTGTGGGGCCACTAGAGACCAGGAGACCCAGACGCCCAGCAGTTCCTAACTCACGCAGGATCCCACGACTTCCAGAAGGTGGGGATGGGCTGCTCGCCAAAAATGTCCCTTGCTTTCTTCACAGTATGTTTGCCCACACCTTAAGACTCATTTAGTTCTATACCTCTGTCCTATAAGCAAATAAATGAAGGCCCAGGATGGGGGGAGGGAGCACGTAGGTGGTTGACCTAGCACCCCAACAAGGCAAGCCTTTGTTTTTCCTAAGGGGGCATGTGACTGTCTAGTTCAAAATACTTTAAGCCTTTTCAGTCTCTGTGACCTAACATATGGTCTTCTTTCCCAAAATTCCAAGGATTGAGGACCTGGCTGTTGCCAAATTGCCCTCAAGGACTGTGGTTCCTCTAAGCCCACTCCATAATTCATCTGAAGCTCTCAGTTAAAATCAGTCTTTTGAAGGGGGCACACCCGGGTGGCTCAGTGGGTTAAGCACCCAATTATTGGTTCCAGGTTATGGCACAGTTTTGGCTCAGGTCATGATCTCAGGTTCCTGGGACTGAGGCCTGCATCAGGCTCTTGCTCAGCGGGGAGTCGGCTGGAGGATTCTCTCTCCCTCTCCCTCCACCCCTCTGCCTCGCTTGTATGAGCCTCTCTCTCTCTCTCTCAAATAAATAAATCTTTAAAATTAAATAAATAAATCAGCCTGTGGAAGCACGTCCAAGCCAACTGATTGGCAGGCTGTCAGAGGAAGTGGAAGAGCCCAAGTTCAGGGATCTGAGAGGCAGCTGTACGGTACTTCCTTGAAAGGCAAACCTCACCTTCAGGCACCTGGCTGACTCAGTCAGTGGAGAATCCAACTCTTGATCTCGGGGTTGCAGGTTCGAGCCCCATGTTGGAAATACAGATTACTTAAGAATAAAATATTTTTTAAAAAATCCTCACCCTCAAGCCACACCAGCCTCCAGATTTCAGCAGCATCAGTCCCCCTCATGGGCTGCTGGTTCCCTTCAACATCTGAAGGCTGTCAGCAAGGAGCACACCACCAATTAGTCCTTCAGTGAGCAAGCATCAGATTGAATGTTGAAACTGCCCGGGGACCTATATAAACGTGTCTGCATTCTACAGGAATTCTATGGGAAGGTGAGAGGCCCGAGAGTTTGAAACAAACAGATTCTGGCTCTAAGAAAATGGTGGTCACTAGTGGAGAATAATACAAATACAGTTCTTCTGGCTCCTGTGTATTCTGTTAAGGAAACTAAGTCTTGTGGATTTTTTCTCCTACATACCTCTCAAATTCCTTCTTTCATTCCCTTCCCCAGGACCACTCTCTAGGCTCTTGTCCTTTCTCAGTGGGAGTGCATCAATAGCTTCCTAAATGCTCTAGAGAGTATCTGGTTTCCACATGCCAACTGAGTGCTCCATCTAAAACGCCATTTCATCTTCCACATGCCAACTGGGTGAGCCATCTAAAATGGAAGTTGGCTTAAAATTCCATTTGCTTAGGGCAGAGACATGTATACCCCCTGGGGAATACACAAGACATACTGGGATGCAGGAGGAAAAAAGTAAAGCCTCTACTTCAATTTATTTTTCTAAAATCAAATTTATACTAATATGTAACATGCATCTTGACACTGGTCCTTCTGCTCAGTCCATAGAATCCTTGGGGGGCCCTCACAACAAAGGGGATGACAGTGGTGTCCTCATGTAATCCTAAGTTTCCAACCATTTTTTGTATAATCATCCTAAACTGCACAAATTCAGATTAATTATAATCCTCAATCCATATAACATTTCATCAGTAGTCATTCATTCAAGTATTTATATATATTTTAGCAATGCAATAAGCACCCTCAAATCCACCACCTAACAAGAAAGCTAAGATCTTCACAGTAACTTCCACCTAATCATGCAGCCATTCCCATCCCACCTTCCTGCTATCCCCACCTAAGATAGCCATCATCCTGAATCACGAGTTGTTGTTTCTTACTTCCTTTTCATGTAGTGTTAACACATCTGTATATATTTCTTAAAGCAAAGATTTTTTAGTTGCTTTTACCACTGTAAAAAAAGGGGGGGGCACTGTGCTGTAATCTTCTGAACCTTTTTGTCCCCAACCGAATACTAATTACTTTACTAAGGTTCATCCATATTGCTTCAAGTTACAGAAATTCGTTCATTTTGACTGCTGTGTAATATTCCTTTGTGTGATTAAATTACAATTTATTCATCCACTCTCCTGTTCATGAGCATTTGGGTTTTCTGTATTAATAAATAAAATTTGAATCTATTTTAAATTTTATATTTTTTAAAGATTTTATTTGAGAGAGAGAGAGAGTGAGAGAGAGCATGAGAGGGGAGAAAGTCAGAGGGAGAAGCAGACTCCCCATGGAGCTGGGAGCCCGACGTGGGTCGGGACTCGATCCCGGGACTACGGGATCATGACCTGAGCCGAAGGCAGTTGTTTAACCAACTGAGCCACCCAAGCGCCCCGAATCTGTTTTAAACTTTAAACGGAAATGCAAAGATCCAAGAAAAGCCAAAATAACCTTGAATATACATATTCTCCCAAATATATATATCTTGAATATATAAATCCTCCAAAAGGTCTCATATACAGAATATAAAAAGGATATCAAGATTCAGAAAGAATATACAAATTACACCATAGAAAAGTGGGCAAAAGACTCAAACACTTCATAAGAAGAAATTTCCCAGAGACCAATAAATATGTGAAAGGATGCTCAGCCTCCCTAATCTTCAAAGGAACACAAAATAAAACCATAGTGAGATATGACCTCAGAGCCAACACGACGATGAACATTTGAATGACTGACAATACTCAGTTCTGGCAAGGATGTGGAGAAAGAAAAATGTGAACCATGCTGGCGAGAGCACAGACTGCTACGATGGGTTCTGTATACTGCAGCATTTACCGAAGCTGAACATACACTTACTCAATGGCCCAGCAGTTTCACTACTAGACATACAGCCACAGGAAACCTATGCAGATGTACACCAAAAGAATGTAAGAATGTAGGGACGCCTGAGTAGCTCAGTCGGTTGAGCAGCTGCCTTTGGCTCGGGTCATGGTCCCAGGGTCCTGGGATTAAGTCCCGCATTGGGCTCCTTGCTTGGCGGGGAGCCTGCTTCTCCCTCTCCTTCTGCCTGCCATTCTGCCTGCTTGTGCTCTCTCGCTCTCTCTGAAATGAATAAATAAAATCTTTTAAAAAATGTAAAAGTGTTTACAGAAGCACTAATTATCATAGTTCAGTACTAGTTAACAGATGTAAATCCTGCCCAGTGGCATACATACTTTATGTATCCTTCACTATGCCTGTACCTGGACATAAGAAAGACTGGAACATGTCTCTCTCTAAAATGGTGTATTATGAGGGCATTTCTGGGTACAGTGTGCTATAGAAGCATCCTCAACACCCTTAGAAAATACTTACTGACTTTTCTAGAATATCAACTTGGGCATCTAGTGCTAAACATCCACTCAACATCACACTTTTCTTTATTTCTTTCAGAATAAACTGGTTAATAAATAAGCTGATTAATAAAAAAGATTTTATTTATTTAAGTGAGAAAGAGAGAGCACAAGTGGGGGAGGGAATGGCAGGGGGAGAGAGAGAAGCAGCCTCCCCACTGAGCAGGGAGCCTGATGCAGGACTTGATCCCAGGACCCCGGGATCATGACATGAACTGAAGGCAGATGCTGAACTGACTGGGCCACCCAGGTACCCCCACACTTTTCTCTAAATGAAAAAAAAAAAATTGCATTTCAGGTTCTAGGTACTCAGCTTGGACTAGTCATCATCCTTGCTTAAGACCGTCTACTGGCATTGTTTCATGAATGGCTTGTGTGCTCACTCATTCACTCATGTTTGCTCCCCATCCATTTCCAAATTTAGAACAATATGAACAACATATCTGCGTGCTCCTCGCCCAGCCTCATCCCCTCCCTCACTGTTCCCCACCTGCATCACCGGCACCGGTGACCATGATATCAAAGCTTGTGCTTATCATTCTTTTGCTTTATTTTCCAGTAGTATTACCAATATGTATATGGTTTGTATTGTACTTTTTAGTTTTAATTTTGAAGTTTAGAAAAGGACACCACACTGGGTATAGGCCTCTAGGACTTTTTGTTCCCGCTCATTATGTTACCAGGATCCACCCATGTAGTACGTGTGCTTCATTCATTTCCGCCGCCGTAAAAAATTCCATTTGGTGAAGATATCATAATTTATTTACCCATTCTTCATTCTGTGGGCTTTTGGGTCATTTCCAAACAGCGCTGCAATGAGCATTCTTATTCGCATCCAACCCCCGTCACTTCTCATGGCTATTGTTAAGACAGTGTTGTTTCTGGACACGTATTTCTGGGAATATGATAATGACTATAATAATAATAATAACAATGTGATGGTGACAGCTGACATTTGTCTCACGGACGTGTTAACTGTGACAAAGCACTTTCATCAACATGATTTAATTTGACAATTCTAGGCTCAGCCTAGCCTATCGCAAGGTTGGGAAGTGGCCAAATCCATGATTTCTGTATCTTGTTGAGTGCATTACCCTGGTCCACTTTAGGGCCTCAGGGCTTAATTACCATTTCTGTCACTGTAAAAGCTAGTTTCAACGCAATACGTGGCTCAAAATAGGTAGGACATTTTATGTCTGTGGGCGTTTGAGTAAACAGGAATACACAAGAGTCTTCAGAGAGGGGCCAGGCTTAGTGTCACCCAAAGTTCCTTTTCCCCTTTCCTAGCCAAAGTTTAGAGGCCCCAGGGCTGCCAGGGAGGTAGGACTCCTCCTAGTACCATCCACCAAACACCCTTTCTCCCAGGATGTGAGCAAATCGCCCTTGACCCTTTCTCGGCTGACTGTCTCTCCAAGTTCCCACGTCATCTCCAATTCTGGGAGGACAGGCTTGGCGGCAGAATGCCAGCCCTTCTCTTCCCCATCCCCATCACTGAATAATGAATACCAGCTAAGTGATGCGCTGGTGCCAGTGACCTCCTAGCAAATCTTCCCCCTGGAGTTTGGATCAATAACACTTAGCTGCTTCTTTTCAACTTGGAAGGCAGGAAGCTGGAAACCCAGCCTGGGCCTTTCCCCTCAGGGAGATGCTGTTCTGATAGCCCCCAAGCCCACCCTCATAGGTTCCTGCTGGTCCCCAACCCCCCATGGGGTGTGGGTATAGGAATGAAATAGTGTGTCCACAAAGGATTGAAGAGCCCTCTGAAGGCCAAGTCCCCCATCTCCCATTAGAATGTGACTGTTAAGCTCCATCTCCAGAAAAGGACTCTTGTCCTCGGAGCTCTGACCACAGCCCACAGCCACCTGTGTAGACATCCGAGAGCACTCGCCAATGTGGGCCTGCCCCTCTCAAGGAAGGTGTCGCCACGTGATCTGGGACACAGTGCTCTGCTGATGGACAGCTTAGATCTGTGGCCAAATGAGCTCCTCAAAATGGCCTTTCTCCTCCTGCTTGAGTTAAATGTCTCAGTCACAGTGGACCTGGTGTATGGTTCTATAATGCCACATAACAAATGGTCCCAAAAGTAGACTTAATGCAATAGTAATCGTGTATTAACCCATGGTTTTGGTGAGTGAGGAGTTAAGATAGATACACTGAGGATGTCTTGTCTCTGCCTCATGATGCTTGGAGCCTCAGTTGCAAAACTTGAAAGCTGGGAGGCTGGAATCATCTGCAGGCTCTGCTGGGGCAAGAGGCTCCATTTTCAAGGTGGTTCACAGACAGGACTGCCAAGGAGGCCACTCTGCACCTCGGCGGCTTCCTGGGGCTGCCTGAAGGGTCTATTGTTTGCTTGAGTTTCCACACCAAAGTACCACAGGCCAGGGACTTAATAGAAACGAATTCTCTCACAGTTCCAGAAATTAGAAATCCAACATCAAGGTATCAGCTAGGTTAGTTCCTTCTGAGTCCTCTGTCCTTGACTGTAGTTGGAGTCTTCCCTCCGCATATCTATGTCCTAATCTCCTCCTCTGAGAAGGACAGAAGGCCTATCAGATCAGGGTGTCCTCTAAAGACTGACGCCTTAATTACCTCTTTAAAGGTCCCAAGTTCAAATACAGCCACAAGCAGAGGGGTTTCCAGTTAAGACTTTAACTTATGAACAGGGGGTAGGACACAGTTCAGTCCATAACAGGTGTCTGTGTCTGTGTGAAGGACGGCTGGCTTCCCGCAGAATGGGTGACCCCAGAGACCGACCAACCGAAGCTGCATTGACTTCTGTGGCCTAGGCTCAGAAGCCACACCGCATCGTTTCTGGACTCTCCTACTGGTGACACAGGTCAGCTCCATTCAGTGTGAGAGACGCTATGTAAAGAATTCCAGGAGGCGAGGACGTGTGGGGGCCCACTTGGAGGCTAGCCACCACAGCTGTACAAATAAAGACCTCCTCCCACATAATGACAAGCAGAGGAGGAGAGGCCATGCATGAGAACAGCCTCCTCGGAAAGAGAGCACCCAGGAGCACACAGTCACCCTCAGCCACCAGGAATGAGGGGCCAGAGAGGGAACACGGAGAAAGAGCTAGAAGAGCCTCTCATACTGTTACCTCTTGGGGACTACTACCTTCTTGCCCTCAACGGAAACCTGGGGCTAACATCCCGGCTGTGAAGGGGGGCTCAGTTCTGGCCCCTGGCTCACCCCATCTGCTACGCTGTGTGTCTGCCACGAGCAGCAACAGCCAACTCTCAGGCGGAGTGGACCCTGCCAAGCGGACACAGATGAGTAAGATGCACAAGGTTTGCGAGGAGCTATAATGAAGCCGTGGCACAGAACAAGTGACAAAATAATAATAACTCACCAAGTCATATCAGGATTGTCCTTTCCCAGAGCACACTAAAGCTTATCATGGTCGAGGAAGAGGGGGTTCTACTCCTTCCTCCTGAGTAGATGTGACTTAAAAGCAGAACCATGCTATTCCTTCTCTCTTATCTGGCTAATCTGCTGAAAAAGCATAATCACCGTCATCTAGCATCTGCTCCTGTTGACCCCACGGTCAAAGATCTGTGTCTGGGACCCAGCGTGATCTGTAGTTCACTTACTGAGTCCTCCCTGGTCGTGTGTCTGTGGAGATATGGAGTAAGTTCGAGATCAGTCCTAGCACCACCCTGACTTAGAAAGAGCCACTCAGCTCTGGTGGAGGCTGGCCTTCTCAGAGGGGATATGGGCTTGCTACTGACCTGGCACTGGTGTCATAAAACCCAGTTCTCTGTCCTGCCTTAGAGTCAGTCCTCCACAGGGCTGACAGCCTCGCCCATGTCTCTATTGTCCTGTATTCCCAGGGCTTCACACCAAAAGGGCGAATTCTCCCCACCCACCATCTTCCTTCTAAGCTAAAGCCCCCTGGCCCGGGTTTTAAGGGAGAAGAGGGGAGAAGAGCTTATTCTGCCATGGTCCCTTTCCTATATCAGAGTCTTTGAGCTTGGGGTGCCTGGGAGGCTCAGTCAGTTAAGTGTCCAACTCTTGGTTTTGGCCCAGGTCATGATCTCAGGGTTGTGGGATCAAGCCCCAGGTCAGGCTCTGTGCTTAGCAGGGTGTCTGCTTGATATTCTCTCCCTCTCCCTCGCCTCTCTGCTCCCAGCCCTGCTTGTGTGCTCCTGCGCTCTCTCTCTCAAATAAAAAAATCTTTTTAAAAAAACCTCCGAGCTTGATTTAAAGTTCCCACACTCCCACCCCCTAGGAGAGAAGGGGAGGTTTCCTCCACCCCAGCTGGCCACCTCTCTCATTCACCTCATCCATCATCAGGATAGGTGAGCCCTCGAGAGAAGCCACAAGCAGGACAGGGTAATTAGGATCCATTAAGGAGATGAGGCTGAGCTGCAGGAGAGACCATTCATTCCCTAGCCTCCTCTTCTAAATGGTGCCATCAGCCATGCTGAGCTTGCTTCCTACCCGCCCCCCCCCCCACCAGTTCCTGGGGAGGCTGAGGCAGCAGCAGGGTAAATGGGCATCTTGAGGACAGATTTGAGGTGAGGAATCACAGGCCACATTCCAGCACAGAGGGGAGAAGGCGAGCAGCAGAAAAGGGGAAACAGGACCCCCCCACCCCCCAGAATCCAACCTGGGGCTTGTTCCTAAGCCAAGGCCTCGACATGAGAATCACACTCTGTCACTGAAGCTGCTTTTAGCCCCGCCCACGTGACCCTGTGCGGGGTGGCCCGTGCAGCAGGGAAGGCAGCTCCCAGGTGCCAGGAGCTCTCACGGTACTATCTGCAGAAGGCCCCCACCAGAAAGCAAGTGTGCTCCTTGAGAGGGGTTACAAATTAACCTCCCAGCAGTCTCATCAAGCACCTTCTTCCTGATTAATTTGTCAGACTGGCTGCCTCCCCGACAGACAGAACAGCAATGCTCAATAGCAAGACCAGATTTTTTTTTTATCAGATCATAAAAATTGGGGGCAGGGGCAGTGGTGGATGGTGATGAGGTAGAATGCAGACAAAGGCCTTAAGTGTGAGAAGGACCAACTAGAGGGGGACCAAGACCCATGTTCCCCTTTCTCCTAAAGCCAAGTATGACTCAGTCAGAGGAAGAGCAGAAGCACTCGTCCCGGATATTGGGACACCCCTGGAGAGGACCTGTGGCCTACAAATGCTCCCATGCCCTCTGAGCACAAGGTCATGACTAATCTTCAAAACTCCCACTTTCCAGGACAGTGGGAGTCTGGACCAAACCATTTTCAGCAGAAAGTCCAGTTCTTTCATCACTTAAACCCCAGCAAATCATCTGAACATTCACAACCCAGTCCCTCCCTCTGAGTCTGAGCTCTTCACTCACTCATTCATTGAGAAAATATCCCAGAGCTGATAAGAAATGGATCCCACCTTCTTGATCTACACATCACACCCTCAGGGGTGGCATTCCCCCAGTGGTGGGACAGGAAGCCGGATGGGCCCTGACTTAAGACAGACCAGGGGGACACATGGGCATGGAGTTGCTGAGGTGAAGTCTGGTGGATGAGGGCCCCAGACCAACACATTCTGTGGCTTGAACTCTCCAAGAAGAGTCCAGAAGCAAACTTCTTCCCCTTCGGTCATTTAGTTGAACACTGTATCTCTTATGCTAAAAAGCAGGAAGACGTATTTTGAATATAATGCAGTCCTTTTAATGCAGGCACACATGATGCCGGAAATGTGTGTGTTAGGTCTTTAACAGGATTTTTCTTTTTAAGGGCCAACGTCCCCTAGTTCCATAACGTCTGGCTGGGTCATGTCTGAAAGAAGAGGACACACATCACGGTTCAGGACCACAGACAGCGGCATGAGCCCCTCCCGCTCACTGCCCTGACCCTGCTGCCCAGGACCCTCTGAAGATACTTCTCAGCTTCCTCTGTCCCAAAGCAAAATCGTTGTTACAGAGCAGCATCATGGGTGCCTCTGCCTGGCTGAGCCTCCCGCCAGGATCCATGCTCCCTTTGCCTTTCTTTGCTGGTTTTAGTCAAGATAGCAGTGAAGCCCACATGAGACCAGGAGATGGAAGAGGCCAATTACTAATGTACTGAGAGGAAAAAAAAAAAAGCAAAACCATAAATAATTGTACAGAGGCATGATATTAAGTATAGAGGGACTAATAATTCAAACAAGCAGAAACTTCTGAATATACCATGAGGCTCCCTAAGGCTGAATGGCAGTGAATGGACGCACATTTGCATAATAGCTTTCTTGTTGTTTCCTTTGTTCTTTTGTTGCTGTAACTAATTGCTTTTAAGCACCCTGTTATTTCCCTCATTCCTCTGAAAAGAAGGAGCCCCAGCAATCTGTAAAATAGTGACTTTCACCAGCACGATGCTGTTATACATTTATAAATTTGGGACTATGAGAGGAGACAAAGTTCTTGATCGAGACAGCACCAGGAACCTCTCCTTCTGCCCCTTTAGGAATGGGTTGTGGGCGCACTCCTCCAGGCCTGGCTTCACAGCCTTCCCATCTGCACAGCTGTCCCATGCTTAGAAGGATTCTGGGATTAGGAAGGCCCGACACTTGGCTTAAATCTCTGCAGTCACTCTCCAGAACTTCTCACCAATTTTTTAACAAGGGGCCCTTATGTTCATTTTCATGCTTAGCCCTGCAAATTATACACATTTCCCTGACTCAGGTTTGGCCAGGATGGGACCTGACTCCGGAGGCAAAGGAGACACCGTGTGACAAAGCCTCCCAACAGTTCACCCATCACACCCTCTCTGCCTCCTCGGGTATTCAGCTCCCCAGCACCCTCCACGGCCATGACTCATAGAAGAGGGACAAATCCGATTCGCCAGGACACCGTCTGATGCCAAACTTCCTGACCGCAGCGGACAACCTAGCCTGGCTCATTGACAAAGAGACGGCACAAAGAGAAGTACAAAGGTTTCTGTCTGGATGGAGCCCTTAAGAGATGAAGTCACTTCCTTTGTGTAGAAGCCCTGAAGGAGTTGAGTATGATTTCCCTGGTCCTAGGGACTCTAATGAACCCATAAAAAGAGCGTCGGACTGCCCTAGTATGCTGTTCATTCCTGCCTCCTCCCTACTCTTCCACCAGATAATCATCATTAATCCAATTCTACAACAAGCATTACTAGATTGCTTAGGGCTGTCCTAGGCACTGGGGATATAACATACTTTCATGGGTCAGAGTCTTATCATAACTGAGACCCAAATCCCACATCCATCCACATGCATACTCACGAGGAGAGGACAAATTCCCACATTCCTGCCTTGGAACCTGTTGTTATCCCACCTCAAATGTCTCTGCCCCTCTTTCTTGCCAGCCCATGCCTAGTGAACCTGTTCTCCAGAACCCAGCTCAAAATACATCTCTACCAGGAGTCCTTCCCTGTCTAACTCCAAGCAGATCACTGCTTGGTGTGCTTCTATGCTGCATCCACCTGGGGACTCAAGTGTTTATGTGGCTGCTATCCATGTTCTTCAGCTTTTTCCAGGACTGTAGGTTTGCTGGCTTGATAGGAAGTTCAAATAGAGACCTGGCTCTGTTTTCCCTTGTGTGTTCATGACTTCCCTTGTGACCACACAAACCCATCACCCTCTTCTTCCTGGCCAGTAGATCCTATTTGGTTTCCATCATTATGCTTTTCTCTGGGTCCATATCCTTGGGAAGGGTGACGTTATGTCTATCCTCCTTCCCCAGGAGGGCAAGGTATGGATCCTAGTCTATAGTGATCCCATGCTCCTACCACTGTTGGGTTAAGGATCATGTGGCCTAGTCCTGGCCAGTGAGATATGAGAGGAATGATGGGGTAGCTTCCACCAAAAAGAAAAAAAAAAAAGAGAGAGAGAGAGAGAGAGAGATTTTTCAATTGACAGAAAGAGACTCCTGTAAAGAAATGGTCCCTGATCACATGGTGAAAAAGACATTAACCAACCTGAAACCATCTCCACCTACTTCCAGGATTTTTGGTATGTAACTCAACAAATGTATCACTTAATACATCATTTACTTAAGCTTTCTGTTCTCTGTAGCTGAAAACATCCTAAATGATTAATAGGATTCTGCCTATCAGGTCTGCCTTGTGAGTTTTCTCTGAATAAATGCTGGGTTCAGGGCAGGGAGGCAGAAGGTGCCATTGGAACTGAGCTCCCTGGAGTGTCTGTAAGGAACGGGAATGGCCCAACAAAGAAAAAATATAGGAGTCCAGGAGTTTCTGAGGTCTGGTCTCATTCTGTCCCTGACTGACTGACAGAATGGAATATGGGAAACCAAGGTATTAAGGAGGAAAATCTTGATCTCAGTTGTATCACAAACTAAAGAAACTCAGTCTAGACTACCTAACTGGAGTCAATCCCAAATAAAATTGGGATGTTAAGAAAAGCTTGTCTTTGGTGAACCACAATTATTCTGTATATAAATCTGCTCAACTCTTCAGATGACAAGTTCATCCCATGTAATTGTTCTCTGCCCCATTTTCTATAACCTATTTTATACTCAAGAAAGGGGCCTACCCACAAATAGGGATATTTGCCTTTTAATTCTTTCTAAAGACAATACAGAGAGCCAAAAGAATGAATTTCATAATACTGGAATTTCAGACCTTATCAATTCTAGATGGCGTACTTTTAGACAGAGTGATGTTCCTAAAATCCCACTATATCCAACCAATTTCTCCTGCTTGAAAGCAGGTCTCACTCTTGCCCTACTCTGCTGTGACAGCTAAGATTATGTTAGCTGTCATGACTCTTTAACCACACTCTGCCCTAAGGCAGATTTTGGCTGAACCCACTGGCCAGTGAATATTTGTGTGTGCCCCAATTAAAAAGGTCTTAGGAGGTGAAGGGGAAAGAAAGGGGAGGAAGAAGGCCTACAGGCATGGGTCTGTACCCCCTCATCCCTTCCAGGAAGCAGGAAGAAACAACAACAAATCACTTTAGCTAATGCAAGAGTGGCCAAGACACTCTGAGCTGCCCTCAGCTGGTTGTAAGGAAGCTCACAGTTTTCAGAGCCTTCTTGAAGAGCAAGCCCCTGGCCTCAGGTCCTATGTGTCCTGCATTTCTACATCTCACTATGGCCCTGCCGAGAAAGTCTAGCCTCAAAAAGACCCAGGAGAGGCATAACTGTTACCAGGGAGACAAGAGAATATGGCGAGGGACAGACACAGGCTCCTCTGCCCACTACTAAGCCTTCACAGTACAAGGAAGGGAGGGTGGGAAGGGGGAGAAAAGCTCTGGCAAGAGAGGCAGGTCATCACCTTCTAAGCATGAGTCCCTGTGTAGAGGCTTCTCCTGTAAGCGTCTACCTGGTTCATCTCAGTGGCCTTTTCTCAAAGTGCTGCTCTGCCCTTCATCCTGCGTCTAGACTCAGTTCAACTTATGAGGTGTCTCTAAAGAAAGGGAAACCAAGACTTCAGGCAGTGCTTCTCCTGGAGCAAGTCGGAGCTTCAGAGATGAGCTGGGCTTCCCATTGGGCTGGCAGACCGCCCTGATGGCTATGCCACTTGCCCAGCCCATCAGCGGCTTGTAGAGAGCACGGAGCAGACAGGAAGGGCTTGGCGAGCAGCTCCCCAATGCCAGCAGACCAAACAACAGCAGCAGCCGTCTTGCCCACACACCAATGAGAGGAAGACAGAGCCTGCTCCAGTGCCCTGAAGGCCACACTTCTGCTGACCTGTGGAAATGGTGCACAATGCTGAAGGCAGGGTGGATTCTTTTTCCTGCAGGAAGCTAGAGGGCCACCCCATGACCAAATGCACCTGCGCGCTCCCCAAATGCAGCAGGACCTCTTGTCCTGGCGCTGAAGCGGCCAGGATGCAGCCCTTTGCAGGGCTACCTTGGGGAGTCACCTCCCCTAGTTTCGCTCTCTGCACGGTTCCTAGAGTATCCATGAGCCCTCTGAGGGCTGTGGGCCACCTGTCCTCCCCTAATTTAAGGTGCCTGGTGGTTCCTGGACTCTAAAAAGCATCGTTTTAAAGTGGACAGATCCTAGCTCGCACACCTTCAGGTCCTATAGCTTTTGAGAAATACCTGGACACGATGGGATAAAACTGTGCATCCAATAAAACTTTCTGTGATGATAGCAACGTTCCATACCCATGCTGTTCAGCACACAGCCGCCAACCACACAGGGAGCTGGAGTGACTAAAGAATTGAATGTTTAGTTTATTTCATTTTAATGAGTCAAATTTAAATTTTAAAGTGTCACAACTGGCCAGTGGCTACCATACTGGACAGGGCAGGAAAAATTAAGGCCTCTCGCAGCCATTACTAGTGGACACCAAGTAAGAGGGGAATAAAGTGCTACCCCCGCTCCGAGAGGAAATCACTAAGGGAAGACAGCTTCTTTAGCAATTAACAGTCCCTCTCCGCTAAGTGCCCTTTTCCTGCTAAAACTTCCGTGCCTCAGTGAGTTACACGAAGCCAGAAGTGCATAGAGAAGGGAAGGGCTGCAGGTCCGTGTGTCAGCTCGAGAAGCAGGGGGAGTGGGCATGGAGCTGGGCAAACACACTCAGCGGGTCTGCAGAACAGAAAGCCTGGAACCCTGTCATTTTCCACTTCAGTCCCGCAGGGATCTGATGCTGTGAGAAAGAGAAAGAAAACAATTAAACCCCAGCATGCACAGATGTTGGGGTGTAGGAGAAATTTAAACTTTGCTGCCCTCTGTTTTGGGGGCTCCTGCTGTGGGGCCATCTCACAGGTCAAAACTTCCCTGTAACAAGATCCTTCTGGTTTTTCAAAGTGCCTGAGTTGATCCAAGTCAGGCTTTTCTTCTATCACAGCAAGTCAAGGTAAAAGGAGGTCCTAGCGTGTTCATGTTCGGGCAGTTCCACAGTCGTGTGAGAGCAAACAGTTAGCTTCTCATCTGCACTTAGCTCAGGTCACGGATGTGATTTCTGGAGGTCATTCCTGGAAGAAAAGCTGGGTATTTGGCAGAAGATGAAGGTGAGGCGTGCATTCCGGGTAAACGGAGCTGAGAAAAGGTACCATGATCACGGGGCGGGGGGGAAGGGGGGCAGACAGTGTGACAAGACTCATCACATGCCCACTCCAAATCTGTTGTCTTGTATTCCCACCTCAAGAAGACAACTGACCATGTACTCACACTCCGCAGAGAGAAATCTGGCAGGGATCATCCTGGATGCCTCCTTTTCCCTCCCCCGCCCCGCCCCCTCCGTGAGATTGGTCACCAAGCCCTGTTGGTTCTACCGCATTTCCTGGACCCTCATGGGGCTCCTGTCCACTTCCCACCCAGGATTCCATCTATGTGATCACTATCTCCCCCAATCAGTCCATCCTCCCTCACTTGCCAGAGGAACCAGACTAAAAATCAAACCACGTGGTATCTATCACTCACATGCTGAGCTGAGGTTCCACTTAACCTAATGGCCAACGCCGACACTCTCCAGTGGCAAGCAAGGCCCCTAAGGAGCTGCCCACGCGTTTTTCTCTAAGGTCACTTCAAACAGCCCATCACCCTTAGAGCATCTGCTCCATGTGCCTGTGTGTTTGCACAAGCTGTCCCCTTTGTGTAAATGTTCCTTTCTTCCCAACTCCTATGCATCCTTAATAACCAGCTCTATCACTCCCTCCTCTGTGAAGCACTTTTGGATACAGGTAAATTAGATGCTTCTCTCCTCTCTGCTCCCACAGACCTCTAGGGCAGGTTATGTTTATTTTGTTCCCAAAGTCTGTCTTTCCTTTATAAGGGGAACTCTGAGCTCCTCAATGGCTGGAACTATGGTTTCTCAGTCGTTTCTATTTCCTCCTGCCTTTCATGTGCCTGGGTCATTATACTACATGAAGATGAATAAATGAATGCACGCATATATGCATGAAAAGTTCATCAGACTAAAACCACAGGACAGGACCCAGACTTCTCAAGCCTTAACATGCACACGAATCACCTGGCAATTGTACTAAAATGTACATTCTGGCTCGGTGTGCATTCTGCACTTCTATCAAGCTCCCAGTTGATGTGGATACATTAACCATGCCTCATGTGGACCACACTTTCAGTAATAAAGACACAGAGATCCCACGGGTGAGGAGAAAGTTACAAACAAAAGAACCTCATCCACTGTTGAGTCATGTAACACAACACATTCCAGCTATTTAAAATGATGTTCTATTTAATGATATGGAAGTATGCTACATGAACAGGTGTAGAAAAGATATAGAATCCCATACTGTTTAAATATAACTAGATAGATGGAATGACAGGATCCATCAAATTGGTGTGGGAGAGGGACGCCTGGGTGGCTCAGTTGGTTAAGCGGCTGCCTTCAGCTCAGGTCATGATCCCAGAGTCCTGGGATCGAGTCCCACATCGGGCTCCTTGCTTGGCAGGGAGCCTGCTTCTCCCTCTGCCTCTGCCTGCCACTCTATCTGCTTGTGCTCACTCTCGCTCTCTCGCTCTCTCTCTGACAAATAAATAAATAAAATCTTTAAAAAAAAAATTGGTGTGGGAGAGAAGGGAGGGAGGAAGGAAGGAGAAAAGGAAAGGAAGGGGTGGGTAGGAGGGAGGAAAGGAAGGAGAGGACAAAGAAAAAGGCATATATCAAAGTATTGATAGTGGTTATCTCTGAGGGATAGAATTGCAGGCATTTAAATTTTTTTCTTTGTAAGTATTTGAATTTTCCCATTTTCTACAGTAATCACGCATTATTTTATAGCACTAAAATTATTTTACTCTTTAAATGCACTCCCCCATTTGCTGAGAATACACTTACTCATTTACTGCATTCCCTAAAAACAAGATGGCAACTACGGCTGGGGGTCCTGAGCTGGTCTTTGAGAAGGGCCCTTTGAGAAGGGATATTATGAGATCAAGCAACGGGTGTGGAAAGTCCCAGCCCAGGACACCGACACCTCCCAGAAAAGATGTTCTGAGCATCTCGGCCAGTGTGAGTCATGCATCCCTGCTACTGACCGTACAGCTTATGGGGTACCATTGATAAGGCAAAAGGTGACCCTGGGCCCTGGGATGGGGCCAAATACTGTAGCTAAAATAAATGTGTGGGTTTACAGAGGGAACAGCGCCTCTCTGCATCCCTGACTGACAGGCCCATTATATTAGCATTCCTGTCATGTCCTCTGGCTTCTCCCCAGGGCTCTTTCTTTCTGTGCCACATTGTTTCACTCTCTCCCCATTTAAATAGTTTATTTTTAAGTCCCTAAGATGCTGTCCTTAATAAGTCCTTCCTTCTTATACCACAGGGACCCAGATCACCCTGATTATTTTAGTTTTTCAAATGGGAAAACAGACAGAGCAGCATAAGGGCCCCGGGAGAGAGCCACCAGGATCATCTTGTCACCATAAATCTGGGAGATCCGTTTTCTGGGAGAACCCCCTCTGAACTTATTCCTCTGTCTTTCTCTTATTCCTTTGGGAATCAGAACTCAGAGCCTACTATAAGGATCTTGTAAGCTGAGGTCTAAGGGAGGCGCATGTATATCTAAGAGCAGAGAGGCTTTCCAGCCTAATCTAGCACCATGGGCTCCATGAGCACACAACTTTTCCTTGGGAGCTGGGACTAGAGGGCTGAAAAACAAGGCCTACAGTCACAGGGTGAGTGTTCGCTAGGGTAACAGACCCAAAGCATTCAATGGCTTGAATAATGAGCAGTCTATTTCTTCCTCAGGGAATACCCAGGGTGGGTTCTCGGGTTAAGCACACAGCTCTGGGCCACATCATTCTTCAGGACCCTGGCCAGCAGCTGTCTTACGGCCTTGAGTGCCTGGCTTTCAAGGGTTCCTTGGGCCATCGTCATTCCAGTCAGCCCAAAGGGAGAAAGGGCACAGAGGAACACAGTGGGAGAAGTTCAGACAGGCCAGATCTGGAAGCGGCACTCATCATTCCCATTCACATTCTGTCACGAGATCTCAGTTCTAGGTCCAAACCTAACAATTTATTTTAGCTGCACACTCAGGCAGAAGAGAAGGCTGCGTTTGACAGACAGCAGTCTCTACCACATTTTATAACCTAGAGTTAGATCCCAGACTCAGATTCACAAGCAATTACTGAGCACCTACCATGTGCCAGGTACCATACTAGGAACTAGAGATCCAAAAACAACTAAGACACAATCCCTGCCCTGGAGGGGTCCCTCCTTGGGGGAGGTCCTCACTGTAGTGAGTAACTGAGACCCATGTCGTTGAGTTTGGGAATGAGGAAACATAGCCAACTGGGTCCCTATGCGCTCAGCAACTGCAACACAAACAATAAGAAAAGGCAGGTGTGCTCTGCAATGTACACACAGGGTCCGGTGGAAGCCTGCGGGTGATATATGTGGACACCCTTCTGTGAGCAGAGTGCCCACGGCAGGGATCTGTGTGTCTGAATGTGTGCGTGAGCCCACACACATGCAGATATGCACATGCCTGAGCACATGGCAGTGTTAGAGAGAAAGAGAGTCATAAACGCTCCTCAGGACAACTCCGCATCCTCAACTAACATGAATATTTCCCCTCTCGAAGTCCAAAGGGCTGGACGATCTTATTCTAGAAGTCTAAGTAGTTGCAAAAGAACTTTCTCTCCTCCTTTAATATTTTCTCTTACTCTTAGATTTCTACCCAGAATGACTCAGCTACCTGTTACAGTTAGTAAAATTCACTCCCATAATCCTCTGGCCCAGTGTCTTAGCCCCACATCACTTCTTGCTTCTCTGTTCCATGGCGAGAAAATGGCAGCCATGACTGGATGGGGCACAGAGCTCAGTGGTCCAGGCCCCGGGGTGGCTGAAAGGAAGGCCTTCCAGTCTGGGGCTTTCTCAAAGCCCCAGACACAGGGGCCTCCCTGGCAAGGCCTCACGGCCCACAGCATAACTAGCGTGGAGTGAACCATTCCCTGCAGGGTGGGCCAGCAGACAACACTGGTGTAGAAAAATAGGAAAGAAAGTCCCAAGCAGATGGAGGATATTGCCCAGCCTCATAAACTCAGGGCAAGTGGGATGTCCTCAGAGGAGGCTGGAAGGAGCAGGTCTGCACTGGAAGAAGGGCCTGCAGAGGGACAACCAAGGGGCAGTTACATGCTGAGGAGTCCAAGAGTTGTTAGCATTTTTAGGCTTTTGGTTCCAAGGCAAGAGCAGAACTTACTACAAGATAAGATGAGCTCTTCCCAACTGCAGGTACCTCAGAGAGATGCTAAAGTCACCTCTGGGTGACCCCACTCTGTCCCCAGATGAAGAGGACCATTGTATAGGCTCCAGCTTGCAAAGTCTGAAGTGTTTTCCCTTCTGCAGAGGAAGACACCCCCACACTCACAACCTACCACCAGCCAGGCTGTCACCAGTACACAGAGCTCCTCCTGCTTCTAGGCTGAGGGTTAGATAAGGAATGAGACACGGGCACAGCCAGATGGGGCCAGTCTCACCCTGAGTGTGGTTGCTGCTGGGGAAGCTGGAAACCCATAGCCATATTAACTATAATAATAAAAGTAATCACAATGATTCTCCCCAGCCCTGCCCAGAGCTTTTTGGCTACCAAGATCCTTCTGTTTCTACTGTCATCCCCATGTTCCTAGGTAACAGGCCAGGCGACAGAGGAAGGTCCCTTTCCTCATCCCTCATCATCCAGACTCAGGCAAAGAGGAGCCATCCCCACTGACAGAGGAAGATGGGCCATACAGGGTCCGGCCCCTGTCTCTATGCTTGCACTGTGGCTCTT
Organism: Enhydra lutris kenyoni; assembly: GCF_002288905.1. Classification (NCBI taxonomy): domain Eukaryota; kingdom Metazoa; phylum Chordata; class Mammalia; order Carnivora; family Mustelidae; genus Enhydra; species Enhydra lutris. Next base: position 10,960,694 of record NW_019154111.1, read on the forward strand.
GGTTGGCTGTGCCCTGTGCTGGTGTGCAGCGTGCTCCCATGACAGCCCCTGCCCTGGCAGGAGGCACCACCAAGGCTCCCTGAGGCTAGAGGGATCCTCGGAAGACGTTCAACAACTGCTCCTGCCTCTGGGAAGGACAGGCAGCTCCTGAGTCACTGCGGGCAGATGGGAAACTGTCCTATTTTTTCAAAATATCCACAAGAAATGCCACCATCTGCTTAGGTAGTCAAATGTGTCTGATGATCTGACAAGGCCAAATAGGAAACTGCGACAGCACTATTTACTGCTGGGAGCAGTAACTTCTAACAGAACGGCACTTTCCAGTTTGCAAGGCACTTTCTGGGGGAGCTTTACAGTTTTCAAGGAACTTAGGAGTGGAGTTTTTAAAAGAAGCACTACTTTTAAATGTAGGTCCCAGGGTGCCTGGGTGGTACATCCTTGAAGCTTCTGTCTCTTGATCTCAGCTCAGGTCATGATCTCAGGGTCATGAAATCGAGCCCCACATCCGGCTCCATGCTGGGCATGGAACTTGCTTAAGATTCTCTCCTTCTGCTGTTCCCCAACCCTGTTCCTGCTCGCTCTCGCTCTCTCAAAAATTCAAAAAATAAAAATAAATGTGGATCCCATCCTCAAGACTGAATGTATAGCTGCGGGGTGTGCTGTGGGCTTTTCATAGTTTTGAGAAGGTCTACAGATGATTCTCAAGAATCGTGACAGAATTGAGGGCATCATCTCATTATTTTCTTGAAAAAAGAAAGACTTCCCTGATGAGGACACATACTGTTGTTCCCAATTTGTAGAAAAGAAAATTGAGGTTCAAGACACCTCCATGGCTTGTCCAGGGTAACACATCTAGCTTACCCTAGATCTAAGAGCAAATCTCTAGGTCTATAGTTGACTGGTTTGTACTCCCCCATGCCAACATGCCGCCCACACTGCCCATCAGAAGAGGTATGAGGAGGACACTAGGAGCTCAAAATTTACCTCCCAGAAGGGTGGAAACTCTGAGTCACTCACACCTCACTGAATTTAACGTGTTCTTCCAGTGCTTGGTCATGTTGAGCTTCCACACTGTGGAGACAAAAGGCAAATCCACGAAACAAGGGTCATCTTTCCCGACCATGAGCGGGGTCGTGGAAGACCAGCCCCACCCAACCACAGTGTGTGCTCACTGTTATCAGGACGTTTCCAAACTTCTGATGATAAACATCCTCTGAGACACTCACGCAAACTACAAATTCTTTTTAAAATTTTTGAAGAAAAAGAAAAACCCGGAGTCCGAATCCCCAGGGGAGGGGATGGAGAGCACCAGCCCCCACCAGTGCCTTAGGGATGCTGCTCAGCTCAGACATTTGGAGGAAACTGCTCCAGGATGGTGGCTCTCCACAGGGCGGGGGTTACCGTGGTTATTCAGGCCTGACAGGAATCCCCCTCAGCACCTTTTCCTGTAAAGCTATCCTTGAGCCGCTCCAGGTGACAAGAAGCTCATCTTTAAGCATGGTTTCTCAACCTTGGCATTACTGACATTTGAGGGCAGACCGTTCCCTGCTGTGCGGGGCTGCCCTGTGCATTCTAGGATGTTTGACAGCATCCCCGGCTTCTACCCACTAGATGCCAGGGGCACCCCCAACCCAGCCGGAGCGACCAAAAACGTCTCCAAACACTACCAAATGCCCTGGAGGACAAAGTCTCCCCCAGTGGAGACCTGCCGGGCAGGTGGAAAGGGGAGAGCCTGGATGTGGGGGTCCCGCGGGTCTTGGGCCAGCTCTGCTGCTCACCCACCATGCTCACTGAGACCGTACTGACAGCTGCAGGAAGCCTTGGTGCCTCCATCCATGAAACAGGCATGATGTCTGTTCTGAAGCAATGTGGCGAAGATGGAATATGATCCAGAACATAAGGGTTCTGATTCTTAGCAAAAGCCATTGGAAGGTGGAGGGAATGAGCCATGGGTCTCCAAAGCATCTAGGATTAATCCAACAATAAATACCAGGAAAGACCGTGTCATGGACTGAATTGTGTCCCCCCTAAAAATTCCTAAGTTGAAGCCCTAACCTCCAGTACCACAGAAGGTGGCTTTTTGTGGAGACAGGGCCTTTAAAAGATAATTAAGTTAAAATGAGGCCCTAGGGTCGGCCCTAATCCAATATGATGGTGTTCTTATAAGAAGAGAAAATGTGGACAAAGACACCAGGGACACATGCACACAGGGGAAAGACTGTGTCAGGTCCCAGAGGACAGGCGGCCATCTGCAAGCCAATGAGAGGCCTCAGGAGACACCAACCCCGCCGACACCTCCATCCTCGGCCTCTAGCCTCCAGCACTGGGCGACAACACACTTTGGTCTGGGACAGTTTGTTACGGCAGCCACAGCAAACCAACACAGGCCCCCTCCTTCCTTCTGCCACCATATGTGCAATGATTCCACACCCTGCCCTTGGCATTGACCATCTCCAGCACTTGGTGGGTCCCCTCCACGGGATTTCAGTTCCCCCCACTCCTCCCTACGAAGGAGGCTAGGTAGCAGGAGGGCTGATGTGGCCCCTCACAAGCAGGTCGTGGGGGGTTAGGTAATCCTCTGTGACCAGTACACAGAGGTGCTGTCTCTCCTCTCCAAAGCCTTTTGAGAGCAGCTTAATAACAGCACACAGGGCTAAACCTCCAGCACAAACCCCTTGCTAAACACAGGTTTTCAGCTAAGGTAATAATACCCTACCTGCCTGTACCACGGTGATAAAAGGCCATCTAGATGAAGGGCTGCTTCCCCAGTGCTTAATAATCAGCATTTCAGTAGAACCCAGTCTGAAATTTAATTTTCTGGAGAGGGCAGCTGGGGACCAGGCTTTTCTTGATAGGTCAAGAGCCATATGCCACACAGTGACCCTCGACTGACACAAGACATACAAAGACAGAGAACATGTCCTAATAACAGTGTTAACCTACAGCGGTCATGCTGGGGCCCGGGGTCAGCCGTAAGCGTTCCACCCACACCCTCCTCACAGCAACCAACACAATCGGCACTATTGCTATCACTGGTGCAGGTGAGGAAACTGAGGCACAGAGTGGCCATGCGACTTGTCCAAGAGCCACAGCTAGTGACTAGCCAGACCAGGAGACACAGCCAAGGAGTGTGAGGTCTTAAAGAGAGGAAATGAGTCCCGCTCATTCAAGTCGCTGCCCTCTTCCCCACCATACAAGGCTGAGCCCACAGATGGGCCTGCTCATGCTACCCAAGGGTTCCCAAGGTAAGAGGGTCATGGAAATAGCATGAGCTCTGACCTCAGATGGACTTAGCTAGGAATCCTGGCTCTTGCACGACAAGCTGTGTGATCCCGTGTAAGTCACTTACTCCCCTAACCCTTAGTTTCTTTGACCATGAAAGTGTGAACACATCTCACATGACGATTTTAAGGGAAAAAAATGAGAATGCACTTGGCAGAAAACACCTAGCATGACCCCGGGCACCTGCAGTTCCTCAGTAAAGGTTGATTCTCTGTCCTCATCCTCACTTCCTGCAAAGGCCCTCATCACTGAGGGAAGAATCTCCCGGTCCTGTTGGAAATCATCCCCCAAGCCAGTAGCTTGGTAAGAGACAACGGTTGTCTCCAGTTGCTCAGGACCAGGTCACTGGCACACATCACGAGAGGCTTGTTACTCTCTGCGCTGCGTCTGGCAAATCTGGCTCAGCCACTTCCCTCCGGCCTACCCGTGAGCCTCCACCACGTGCCTGGCTGTCCCAAGCTGTGGGATTCCTCAACAACAGGCCAAAGGTGGGCTGCCACCCTGCGAAGTGTGCGTTCTCAACTTACAGCACAGTTTGTGTGTGCCTGGCCGGTTGCTTAGTGACTGACCACATTCTCCAGGGCCATAGCTACAAAGCTTCTATTCCCAGGCCTGTTCTGGGCCTCGGGAACATTCCAGGGGCTAAATCACCACTGTCCACAACTTCCACACTGGAGTCGTTCTCCCGCTCTAGGATCCCACTGCACAGCCTCCAGTTAAGCCCTGGTCTGCAGCACACAGGCACCTGAGAGCGAAAGAACATATCCAAGGAGCACAGCACCACACCAGATCCCCCCGACCCCCAGCAAGTCCTACAATGTGGTTCCCAAGCCAGAGAGCCAGTTTCACCATCTCTGCCACATGGTGGGCGAAGAAACCAGAGCCTTCTGGGTCTCCACTCTGAAATGGGTCTGCGGCCATCACTCTGGTGCCTCCATCTCCCTCCCTCTCCCCAGACTGTGTGAGAGCCGCAGGGCAGAAGCCCTTTTATTGCCAGGAAGCAGACATTTAAGTTTTAGAAACCAGCCTTCTTTGGAAAATGCACTGCCTTGCCCTGCTTTCTCTGGATGTCATGGATACAGAGAGGAGTCATTCCTAGCCTTGGGGAGAGAGAGAAATTGAATCGAGAGACATCACATGGATCATCTTAGCAGCATCTCCTGTATTAAAAAAAGAGAAAGAAAAAACACCCCACCAAAGAGGCAGCGGCCAAATTAATTGTTTTTGTGATTAACAAAAAACAATGAAGCCCAAAATGCTGCTGCTCAGGGGAAGGTTATTCACAGATTTTTCTGGGGGCCGTTCTGGCCACAGAGCAATGACAGCTTCATTCTGATCCCTGCAAGATGGTCCAAGAGAGAAAATACGCCACGGACTCATTACAGCCACACTGTCAATCCTCTCCAGGGAAGCCAGGCCAAGCCCCGACCAGCGACACAAGAGCGCTGCCACTGGGTTGCAGCCCCGGGAGTGGATGAGGGGAAAGGAAGTATGCAGGGGGGTTGATAGATGGGCTGGGCTCTTGGAGGACAGGGACCCTAAAAGTCAAAAGGCCCGTGACTGCTCCTTGTGGAGACTAGCCCCTCAATGAATATTGATTCAATTGGGAAGGAAGAGAGGAAGGGAGGGAGGGAGGAAGAGATTAATGTGCCTTCATGAAACTGCACAGTGGGGACACTGAAGCACATTTCCCAGTTTTGAAGGTAGTAACAAGGATGACGATGACGACCATGACATCTTTCATTTACTGAGCACCTAAGCACCTACCATGTGGCAGGCCCTCTGCTAAAGGCATCTACTGTCTCGTTTTACCTTCCTTCTCATTTAAAAAGTGACTGTTTTTTTTTAAATACAGTTTAATGAGTTTTAAGATTTTCTATTTATTTATTTGACAGAGATCACAAGCAGGCAGAGAGGCAGGCAGAGAGAGGAGGGAAGCAGGCTCCCTGCTGAGCAGAGAGCCCGATATAGGGCTCGATCCCAGGATCCTGAGATCATGTCCTGAGCCAAAGGCAGAGGCTTAACCCACTGAGCCACCCAGGTGCCCCAAAAAGTGACTGTTTTAAATGTAAGCAAACCTAAGCTCACAGAAGTCGAATAACTTGTCCAGGGTCCCGCCTAATAAGGAGATTTGCCCCCAGGTACCTTGGACTCAACTTCCCATATCATTTGCCAAAGTCTCAGTGGCCAATTTTTTAGAGACCACCAGCCTAGGGTAGCACAGGGCTGAGCTACCCCATTCTGGCTCACCAGCCCCTTTCTGCTGGCCTTGGGTTTCCATGGAGCAAAATCACAGCAGCTGTGGAACCTCTTGGGGGACATGTCCTGAAGACACTCTCTCCCCTCATGTTGATCTCCAGTGCTGAATACTTTTTACCCATCCATATGGAGCTAGTGGGAGGAGAGGCAGGATGAAAGAGGGAAGGACAGCCAAGGGCAGAAGAAGCCAGAGAAGCAGGGCAAGCCAGGCAAGCAGATAGAGACTAGTTTTTGTTGTTGTTTGGTTTTTTTTAAGATTTTATTTATTTATTTGAGAGAGAATGAGAGTGAGAGAGAGAGCAAGAGAGGGAGAGGGTCAGAGGGAGAAGCAGACTCCCTGCGGAGCTGGGAGCCCGATGTGGGACTCAATCCTAGAACTCCGGGATCATGACCTGAGCCGAAGGCAGTTACTTAACCAACTGAGCCACTCGGGTGCCCCGAGACTGGGTTTTTTAATCAGTGGGACCAAGAACATGCCACTGGCCCCCACCATACCACACCCCCACCTGCCTGAGCTCCAGTCCTTTTAGTGAGAGGACCCAGTGGATAGTACTGTCCCTGTGAGCTCCCCACTGATCGAGGGCTCACTAACCAAAGTCTTCAGTCCTTCAGTGAAAGTCTGAGAGCCAGATCTGAAGCAGCCAAAGCCTCCCAAGGCAGAAACTATGAAGGTTTAAATAGGCGATGACATAGAGCTAAGAACTCCAGATTCTCACCTGGAGCTGCATTTCAACAGTGAAAAAGCATCTTCAACCACTTGACTTCATCTTAGCTCTTCAGATAGTTTATGCATTAAATAACAGCTAGATCTTAATGAAAGCTACTTACATAAATTTGGGGAAAATAGCAACAAAAGCACTTCTTGCAACACAAGACATCAGCTCCTTTATTGTCTCATTGCTCTTGGCATGAAAGCAAGTTACTAGGAGCAAGTATCTCAGAGGAATACCTAATTTTGGTATTTTTCACCTTACCATCAGGGGTACTGACTCCAAAGATCATTTACCATTAGCAAAGATCAATCCATTTCTGATATCGCTTTTCCCCCAATCTCCTTTTTTATTGACTTGATGCTCATCAACTACTAGGGCACTGCTCACCTTCTTCCATGGCTCTGGAAAGCACACGTGCCACAAAAACTGCTTGGGCCTCCAGACTCTACACTCATGACAGGACCACTTAGAAAGTCAGACAAGGCTTTGTACAAATTCTATCATAATGAAGTCCAACGAGATATTGTGGGGAGCAGTACAGTGTTGTGATTAAAACCCATGAGCTGGGGCTCAACCCTGCTTCCACCACTTATTGTTTGTGTTTGAAGAGTCTAGAAGCATCTTAAGCCAACTGACTCATATCCCAGCTCTTCAGATGTTTTATGCATCAGAGAGCAGCCAGATCGTAATATAAAACTTTGAACCTGGGGCAAGCATTTAACCCAACCTCAGTTTCTTTTTTTTTTTTTACTTTTTTGTTTAAGATTTTATTAATTTATTTGCGAGAGAGAGAGCATGAGAGGAGAAAGGTCAGAGGAAAAGTAGACTCCCCATTGAGCAGGGAGCCCGATGCAGGACTCGATCCCAGGACTCCAGGATCATGACCTGAGCCAAAGGCTGTCACCCAAACAACTGAGCCAACCCGGCACCCTCAAGCCTCAGTTTCCTTATCCACAAGATGGGGCAGTAATGGTATCTACTATAAAGAAGTGTAGGGATGTTAAATGAACCAACCGTTATAAAGCACCAGGCACAGAAGCCAATCAATAAAAGTAAGTTATGGTTATTAGATTTTTAGCACGATAAAAAAATGGAAAATACTTGGGCTAATCAGTTAAGATTGTGCATGTTCACTGTTAGGATGAAATCCATGGCCATGGTCAGTGGATAGGCATGGAAATGAATGTTATAAAACTGGCTTCTGCACCGAGGCCTCCTATGACATTACATGACAAGAGGTGCTTCAATTGCTGTGTGTCTCTGGGCCCAGCCCTGTTCCTCCTCTCTGAGGTGGTTAGACCATGCACTCTCAGAGGTCCTTTCCAGTTCTGACACTGTGTCCACATGTAGGGAAGGGAGATGCAGGAAAGATCTACATCAACCGCATTTCACTGGGAGAAGAGGAGACTCTGCTTATAACTGATCATCTTACTCTTGGCCAGCCAATTTTCTAGTTTACACCCTTCCTTCCTGCATGAGGCCACCTCAACTTTCCTGGGTGGGCTGTGAGGCACTGGAATGATGGGATGCATGCCCCCATTGTCCCCTCATATGCACACAAGCACACGTGTGCACACATGCACTCACACCTCCTCTAGTGCCTGATGCCTCTGTTGCACACGGAAGGATGACTGAAGCCTCCTCTGGGTCTGCACCAGCTGGTGCAGAGAGAGATGCTGTTAACCGTCCCACAAATTGTCTAGAAATGGAAAGCAACTGGATTTCTGGCAAGAAGAAGAAGAGAGAGAAAGTAGACCTACCTACCTCACTTGGGCTGGTTCTCTTGGTCAGGTTTTTTTAACCTGAGACATTTAGGCCAAATTCAGGCTGATGCTCAGGCCCAGCTGGAATAGGGGCAGGGAGGGTGAGGCACAAAGGGCCCTAACCAGGGAAGCCCTTGTTGGGCCTTGTCTCCCTGGTGCAGAAGAAAATCCAAAGATAAGCTGCTCACTGGGAAGGTGGAAACAAGGGACTGTGTTTGAAGTGAGCTTGAACTCTGGCTCACTGTCACTCCAACCAGCTTCCCTGGGCCTCAGTTTCCCTAGCTGGGCTTTACACTGGCTGTTCAGGCCCTCCTAAGGTGGGGGGGGGAGGAGGTCACCATTGAGATAACAGACACATGGTATAAAGATGGTTTAGAGAACCAATCTCAAATCTCCAGAGGAGGAGATCAGAACCTGCGAATCTATTTCAAAGCAGTAGCACCCAGGACTAATCTACCACACTGGTTCCAGGATTTGAAGAAAGATGCCTCCCCGGGGCACGCTGCCTGCCCATCACCCCTCCAGAGCTCCTACAAATAGAACTTCAGATCTCCCCCACAAAGCATGTCAAGCAGCTCACTGGCATCTCCTTCCATATTCCATCCCTCCCAGCCCTGTGTTTGCTGAATCTCCTGCTCTCTCATGCCCCATCTCCCCAAGCAACCTATGGAACCTGGGGCAAGGGGGTTCCCCTATATAAGGTAGTCAATCACACAGCTCTGTTCCCTTCCTTGATATACAAGCCCTGTTGGTTTCCTGTGTCCACCACAGCTTCTGGGAGCCCAGGGCCCTCTGAGTCTCCCCTCCAGCAAGAAGTGAGGGTTGGGAGCCTGCGTTCCAACTCTGGGACCACCCAGATCTAGGATAAATCAATGCCCTTTCTGCTTCAGTTTCTGCATCTGTGGAAATATGGACAATAATCTCTCCTCCACACCACCTAATTCCAAGCGATGGTTTGAGAAGCAAAATGAAGGCACTTCTGGTGAAAAGGGTTATTTGAATACAAGCTATATACAAAGATTTTAGACCTCCTGGGATGCCTGGGTGGCTCAGTTGGTTAAGCGTCTGCCTTCAGCTCAGGTCACGATCCTGGGGTCCTGGGATTGAATCCCACATCAGGCTCCTTGCTTGGGGGGGGAGCCTGCTTCTCCCTCTCCCTGCCACACCCCCTGTTTGTGCCCTCTATCTCTCTCTCTCTCTGACCAATAAACAAATGAAATCATTTTTTAAAAAATTTAGAACTCCTTTCTTTTGTATTTCTTGGGTGCAATCACTTTGGAGTAAGGAAAAGACCTCTTGAGGGGTCCTACTACCCTGCCAGTAGTTAATGAACCAGAGAAAAGTAGTAATAATAGTAAGACGAAGGGAAGAGCAAACAAAAATCTCTTCTGGAACCTAGGGACCTAGAGTCTTCCCACATCCTCTGGACAGTTCCTCTCTTAAATGTGACCTTCATCATAGGAGGTAAAGGTATGTCGGCATCAACATGCTGCCCAGACAGTCCCTATAGGATCTGACCCCCTCCCTGTCATGAAATTCTGCCCACAGGTCTAGAATTTGAATTAAAAAGCAAAGAAAATAAGGATGTACAAAGCCAAATCAGTCTGCCCACGCCATAAGCACTCACTAAGAAAACATTAAAATCTTACACTCTTCTGAGCTGTGAACCATATGTCTCTCAAGCTCGAAGGAACTTCCAGAGAGGCCATGATGATGGTCATGATGATAAGTGATTCTGATGACCGCTGCTTTCTCAACAGCTCACATGCACCATAAACTTGATCCGTTCTACTGATAAGCTTTACAATATCCTTATAAGGCTGATGGTATTATTAGCTACAGCAGCACTTCTCCAACTTAAGCATATGTCAGAAGCACCTGGAGGGCTTTTGAGACCCAGACTGCAGGGCCCCACCCCCTGAGTTTATCATTCAGTCTATGGTAGGGCCCAAGAATTTGTATTTCTAACCAATTACCAGCTGACACTGACATTGCCGCTTGAAAAAATGCACTCAGGGAGCCACTAAGTTAGATGTTCAAGAGCGTCCATTCAAATGAAGTCATCTACCCAGGGCCATCTATACCCACCCACAGCCACGCAATTTTAAAACACCTGTACTAAGATTCAAACCTAGGTCAGCTGATGCCAAATCTTATACCAGTTCCTTGCTGTCTCCTGGTCTCCTGAGGACTCAACCCAGTGTGGATGAAGTGTGCAGCGCTGGCCCCGAAGTTGCTTGATGTCTAAAGTTTTCTGAAGAAGGTCTGAGGATGGGACAAGAAGGGAAGCAAGACCAGATGCATGAAACTTAGAAGAAGCCTGGTAGCCACAGGGCCAACTTCTGTAGGCAGGGAAGGTTTACAGAAGTCATCCTAGACGCTTTATTTTTGTGCCCAATTCCACCACTAGCCAGACATGGTCCTCACAAAGACTTGGTCTAAGATCCCAAGTCAAGTGGTCAACCCATAAACTTGCCATGAGGTCCACCTCTAAAACCCACACCAATACCATGAGACAGAATCCAGACTCCAATGAATTCAGTCCAACTGGTTGCTGTGACTCAGTTTCCTTGTTTGTTAAAAAGGAGAATGATCCCCATCACCTCAAGTTCCCAGTACAATGATATCAACAAGTAGCACTTCAAAATAAATACCCAGCATCGAGAACAGCTCTTTCTCAATGGGTGTTCTATAAATACTAGCCAACGTCACCGTATTAGTGATATGGAGCCCTCTGTGAACTGGAAGGTTTGCAAAGCACTTTCCAAATGTGTTCCTCATTGTTGATGTTGGCAGGAGCTTTCGAAGATCCCTGGATGGAAGCATTTCCTGTAGATTTTAACTTGCTCCTCTCCCTTAAAAATTTGATTAAAAGAAGATAAAATAACAATTTTGCTTGATGGCTCTCCCATTTCAATAGCTCCGACTCCTGGCCCTAGCATCCCTGTGCTTGCCACCACTAAATGCCATGTCAAGCATTCATTAAAAGCAAACTGGGTTTTTAAAAATAGTGAGACATCTGCATAAATGTTGTTTTATCACTACAATTAGGCAAATTGGCTTCTAAAGCAAATGCAAAATCATTTCAGGAAGATTTACATTCAGCATAAGACAAACAGGGCAAAGCAGGCCTTGGACAGGTCAGCTGCAACCTTGTACATCATCCAGCAGAGCTGTGGGAAAGGGAGAAGCAAGAGGGAGAATAGGGTGGCAGCAACTTCTGCCCTGTCCTCAGTGCATTCACAGTCCCTGTGATTCTGGGTGGGGGGGATTCCTGGCTCTTTCACCTGTGTCCTTGTTGGACTCCTGGCTCTTAGAATCCTACAGAAGGTAGGAACCTGTCATGTGTCCTTCTGGAGACCTCTTCAAATCAGACCCAACAGGGACGTATCTATTTACTTAGGAAAGGCACTGGCCTACTGCTACTAAGTCCTACAGCAGGTGTCCCTCAGCATTCTGCCCCAGATAAGCTTTCAAAACTGCAAAGGCAGTTTTCAGAGTCAATCACGCAGAGAGAAGAGGACGCGCCATTACGCCCCTCAGCGATCGTCGTCTCTAAGCTCCTGGTAATTTTTTCTTACGTTTGTTATTTCCTTAAACAGTTAATATTCCCTCAGAAATAGGCCTACTGTCTTAAATTAGACAATGAGGTTTGTGTCATCCATTCCATTGCCCTTTTTTGCTATGGCTGCCAGACATCTCACAACTAAATTTGGTATTCAACTACAGTCACTTAGGTATCCTTAATTTTTACTGTAATTATCTCTGCTCCTTCTGTATGGTTTTGAGCTTTTATTTTATGTCTTACTGAACACACACCAGGCTCAGAGCTAACATTAACTCTCCATGTCAGCAGGGATGCAAAGGATCTTATCCTGTTTTAGGGTCCTGGAAGTGGCCCAAATTCATTAATGAGCTAAAGCACAGACCAATATTCCTAGTGGAGATTCTTATGTGTTAGAAGGATCCCAAAAGGGAACTGAAAAGAGAATTCTGATACTATTTATTGAGCACCTTCTCTATCCTAGTCACCTTAAATATCTTATTTCATTTAATCCTTGCTACTACGTTATGAAATAGCTCAATCAGTCCCTGTAACACTCCTCATCTGTAATTTGGGAACAGTGTTCTCATTTAAATTTTCATGGTTAGTTAGTGGAATTGAAATTAGATATAAAATATATCTGACTTCAGAGCATATATCAAGCCACTGTTAGCCTATACAGTGCTTTTGTGTAAACCCGAGCAAGGGGCCCCTCTGGGAAGACACAGTCTTAAAGCGATGGGGCACTGTCTTCATGTGAGCAGTGCATAAGCTATAGAAAGGGCCAGCCTTGAAGCCTCTCTACTTCGTTCTTAGAAACAGCCCTGAGACAGGAGGGACTGCTGATCTCACCATGATCCCTGTTCTGCTTCCTTTCTGTGCCACACAAAGCACAGCACTGGGCCATATCTCCCAGGCCCCATGCATGAAGAGGGGCCACATGATTGCTCCTGTAAGTGAGGGCAAACATTGTGTATATCATTTCCTGGGGAGTCTATAAACTCCTCAGCAGTTCTCCACTCCCTCCTCCCCATCCCCCACAGTCAACACAGACAGGATACTTTGAGGACAAGGGAAGCATAGAATCAGGAACTGGAAGGAGTCTTGAGTCCCTTGAAAACTGCGGAGCTGAGTGCATTTCTTCTCCTTCAAACTGCACTGGACTGTGATATGAATAAGAAATACAATTTTATTGTGTTTAGGTCCCTGACATTTGGGGGTCATTTGTTATGGTATATGACTTACTCTAATGCAAGCCCAAACTATCTTGTTTCCATTTAATAGGACTGGCTGAAAAGATTCAAATGACCTATGATTAAAAGCAGTAAGCTTCTGATTCAAGAGGCCGGAGGCTGGGGCGGTGGGTGGGGGAGATGATTCCATTTCCTTGTTTTACTAAGTAAAAATTCTCCACAGATCGTCCCTACTTGAAGCCCAACCTTCAAGAACATTGCAAGTTAATCTCACTTTCCGTTCAGACCTTCAGGCATACTTATGAGTCATAGAACTGCAGGGTGTTCAAGCTGAAAGGCACCTCTGAGATCATTATTACAAATGTTGAAGATCAGAAAACTAAAGCCAAGATGTATGACCTGCCTGGGGTCTCGGAGCCAAGGCTAACGTCAAGGGCTGGTCCAGGGCTCTTTGCATCCCCTGAATGGATGGAAGCCATGCCCAAACAGCTCCACGGATGAAGGCAGCCCGGCCCTGCCTGTCGAGTCCGAGTCCGGTGGGGAAAGCAAGGACAGTGTTCACGCAGGGGCTGCTCCGTGGGCGGAGGCCACTGGCGCCCTCCACTGGACGAACTTGCCCTGTCTTCCAAGGCCAGCCGGGCACAAACTGCAGGACTCCAAGTAGAGAGCAATGGAACTATGGCAACGCTCTCTAGGTGTCCGCAGCCACAGTCAGCGCCTGTGTTATAACCCCTTTGAGATTGTGAGCTATTCCCTGGCACGTCCCCACATTTTCCAGTCAATGGATCCTGCCGCCTGTACAAAGGTAAGGTCACTTCAGGCAGGGACACTTGAGTCTACTGTTCCACGCCAAGAGCAGGGAGCACAGCTCCCCGAATCACAGCATCCCCTCCTCCTTCTTCTGGAGCACTGATGCTGCAAAAAGAAAAAAAAAAAAAATGCCCTTCTTCTAAGGACCCTGCCCCATTTTTTTTAAAAATTCAGTCTCCAGGTCTCAATGAAATTAGTATTTTTCTCTGTGTTGCAGCAGCAGCAGCAGACTGGGCAAGAAAGGAATCTGAGGGAAAAAGAGATAATAAAAGCATCTGTCTACAGGACACTGGAGTGGAAAAGGAGGAGCAGGACGGAGGGGCCGGTGGGCTTGTTCCGGCCTCTCTGCATGCTGCTGCAAACAAAAGCTTGCTGGGGACAGAGTGTGGTCCAGCAGCAGCCAGCGCGCTGAGTGGAAAACCAGAGAGCAATTGTAGTGCCATTCTCTATTCAAAAGGCAATTTTCTCGGAGGTGGTAAGAAGCCGCTGTCTGACACTGAACCTCAATTTCCCTGGCTCTGTAGAGCAAGTGACTAAATAATCACGGAAAGTCAGAGATGGTTCTTCACCTCACTGGTTCACTTTGGAGAGGAGCAAACCCAGGCCCAGAGAGGGAGAGGACTTGCCTAAAATCAGCCAGCTAGGAAGGGGCCAAGGTAAGGTGGAGCTCAGGTCTCCAGAGCTCAGCCCTTGCACAAGAAATATAGCTCTTCACCATCAACAGAGGGACAGAACAAGCAACATTTGGGGGGTACTTTAGCCACAAGGTTTTAGGAATCAGGGGTTTTGGTGTGCGTTGAACTTGGAGTGAGGGGCTGATTCTGGATATCTTATATGAGCCTGGAGCTGTGGGCCAGGGGATCCCAGGTTCTAGGCAACTCTATCATGAATGCCCTTTGTGGATAACAAGGCTGGCCTACCTGCTTCTTAACATGATCATGAAGAGCTGATGAAATAATGTAACCCAAAATTTTATTTTACTCTATTTCTAGAGAGGAGACTCTCAGATTAAATTTCATCCAACTCCTTTATTTTATTTTAGGGCCATTTTAGAAAACCCAAATTCAGAGAAGGTATTGCTATAAACTTCAGAATTCTGCTCCCTAAGCCAGATGGGCCCCTGTGCTGCTTGAGGAAGCCCGCAAGGAAGCTGAAGACCTGCAGACTCCACAAGACTTTCTTCTCTGGCGCAAAGGAGTGTCAGTGCTAAGCCAATGGAGAGCCAGGGTCCAAGGTGCCGCTGAAAGCCACCATTCTCCAGCCCGAGTTCAGCCATGCACCTGACCCAAAGCCTTCGCCCATGCTGATTCCTACTAAATGGCAGGCATTTGGTTAAAGCCTTACTAGTTTCTCTACAATCTGCCACCAAGAATTGTTCATAGACATCCTGCTCCAGCACCACCTGGGAGCGCTTTGCAGATTCTGAAGCATTACACCAGATTCACTAAGTGAAAAATCTTCAGAAGGGAGGCCCCAGAAATTATGCACATTTATTTGTCCTAAAGCAATAGCTTCCCATGCACTTAAGGAAAGGAAAGGAAAGGAAATCCAAATGACTTAGCACCACCTGGAGGGCCCAAGGGGAACTCCTCACCCTCACCTCTTATCCCCGCTTCTAATCCCCCACTATAGACACACTGGTCTGCCTTCTGTTCCTCATGTGAAACTCATTCCTGCCTCAGGGCCTTTGCACTTATTCTTCCCTGGGCTTGGAGCAATTCTTTCTCTGGCCTATTCATGGCTGGTTCCTTTTCATTATTTATAAAACAATTGTTTATTCAAGTATCATCCTCCTCATTATTTGGCTCCCAGGCAGCTCCCTGATGGATGTCTGCCTACCCCATCCTAATACTGCGCCCTGCCACCAGGTCCTTTTCTGTCATCAGAATATCCTTGAAAACAGAATCTTTGTCTTATTTCCTCTGTATGCCCAGCAATAGAATAACCTCTAACATGTCATGGGTACTTAATAAGTTCTTGTAGAAGGAAGGAATGATTTTACCCAGTTTTATTCTAAGATTCTCTTATTTATCTATTTACCTATTTATTACCTATCTCTCCCACTACAGTAAGCATTCCCTGAGAGCAAACATTTGTCTTCCTTGCTCCCATCATGTCCTTAGTGCCTGGAATAGTATCCGACCCATCATAGGTACTTAGTAACGAGCTGCTGAACGAGATGCATTAGCGAACGTTTGAGAATCCTGGAGCTGGGATCTGTCTGGGCTGCGGACAAGGGAACCGTTTCAATCAACAAGCATTTCCAGTCATGTACAAAAACCTGGGGAAATTTTTAAAAGACATAAAGCATCTATCTTCCCCCTAAATTGCCCACAGATTCATGAAGGAGACAGAGGCATGAACAAATGACTGTGAAAGCATGCACTGAGGTGAAGGCAAGATGTTTGGAGGGTACAGAGCAAGGAGCCACCTGTAATTAAGGCAATCAGGAAGTCTTTGGAGAGGGTGCCGAGACTGGAGCCAACCTTAAAGTGAAGATGGAAGCAAAAACTGGAGGTTGGAAAAGTGGAGAAAGGCGAAGAAAAAAGGACCAGTTTGGAGGCAGATGGCATTTTCGGGAAAGAGCTCAACAAGCCGGACAGCAGAGTGACGAGGCTAGATCAGCGGCCGGACGCCAGGTCGCGCTTGGAAGCTTCATTTCGCTCTATCGGCCAACGGCTCCCCAACGATTCAAGTGGCAGCAATCTCTCCCTTATTTTAAAGACTCTTTATAAACAAGCCATGTGAAGATCAAATATTCACACAGAATAAATAAAATGCTTAAGTCCAAAGTAATGTGAAGTCCTTATTTTTACTTCAGACGCATGAAACACAGCTCAGCAACCACAATTTGAAAAGCAAATGATTTCTCTGTGTTTCACTGGCCATCATTTGATACACTTTTTAAGTTGGTTGATGAGAAAACATAAGCAAAGTGTAACTGGATTACACACACAAGGCTTTTTAGATGAATTTGTTTGGTATGGTATTGATGGAAGAACATTTACCTGTCCTAAAAATGGATGTACAGACTGGTCTGGGAACACCTGTGGGTTAGAGACCCTGTTCTCCAGGGTGTCCTCTGCAGACTGGGAAGTGCTGCTGAAGGGAACATGAAGGCAGAGAGGAACGGCGGGCAGGAGCTGATTTTGATGGGATCTGGGTGTTAGGGAGTTAACCGTGGGGGAACTTGCGGAATGCACAAGGTTGGACTGAAATGGATCTGCGAGAAGGCCAAGTCATGTATGGGTGCTCATGGTGAGGGACAGAGGTGTCCTCAGTTGTGGGACACACATCTGATGAACAGAGGCCCTGATCTCAGCCCCTGCTCTCCCCACACCTTACCCAGATCCAAAAAACAACAGCCAAGTGATGCCTCAAGGGTGGGCCAAACCGCACTTCCATGCTAATTTTCAAACCCCGCGTCCTGACCATCCAAGAGGGAGAAATTCTTGAAACGAACTGCATGCAGTCCTACAGGCTGGGTCTTACACTCTGCCAAGCACCTAACACTTGGGTGAATTTCCTTCTAGACTTTTCCCTGGGGGTATTAGAACCACACTGCCAGGTATCCCCTTTTCCCCCCCACCTCTCTACATTATTCACACTGTTCTGTCATAAAACGTTTTTCTACAAACATGATTTTTAGTTGTCACATAATATTCCACTCTAAGAATGTCCCATAATTTACTATTCTCCTTTTGTTGGACACTTAGAGAGTTTCCAATATTTCACTATTATAAATAGCCCTGTGATGCCCACCTCTGCACATAAATCTTCGTGCACATCTCCGATTATTTCCTTGGGGCAGATTCCTAGAAGCATGATTGCTGGAATGTTTGCCATTTTGATGGATTTCGTGTTGCACTGTTTCTCCCGCCTGGTGTCCTGGTGGCAAAAGATGAATACCCATGAAAGCACGCGCGTGGGAAGAGAAGGAGTTCTATGTGAACGTGGGTGCACGAATCCCAGAAGAGAGGAGACACTTCCCAAGGGCTAATCTGGGTGACAGGCAAGACTATTTATTTATTCGAGGCATTTACCCAACCCCATCTTCCAAAAGGGACTGACCCAGAACAAGAAGAACTAATACATCATGTGAAAATGTCAGAGGGGTGGGGAAGAGGAGGCTGCCAATAGTGAAATGACTCGGCTGCTCAAGACTCAAGGAAAATAAAACTCAGAAGAGCAAGGGGGGGGATTTTTGTGATCTGTTCCTCTGCTGCTAGAACTGCCAAGTAAAATACAAGATGCCCCGTTAAATTTGAATCTCCAATACACAACTAGTAATTATTTTAGTATAAAAAACTGTGTCCTGTGAAATATTTGGGACATACTTATACTAAAAAAAAAACAAAAAAAAAAAAAAACTGTCGCTCCAAAATTCTAATTGAACAGGCATCCTGGATTCCTATTTGCTCAGTGTGACAACCCGGCCCACTGTATCTGAATTACAGAGCCGTGATTAAGAGAAGGGCAGCAACCACACAGTTCGGAGGGCAAATATGAGTGGAGGGGCCCAGGAAACTGAGCACTAATTAGGGAGACAAGGCTGCAGCTTCTTACCAGTGAGCAGATTTTTTTTTGTGGGATCTTGGCTCAAGATTCCCACCCTTGAGAAAGCCACAGAGAGATGTAGAGATAGGGGGCTGGCTCTGATTGGGGCCACTCTGGGGCACTGGGTGTGTGCTGGGACCATCAGAGCCACAGGACTCTGGTGAGGGACAGCTGTTCCCCTTGCCATATTTCCAGGTGGAACATGGGGGAGGCAGCTGAGAACAGGCTGATCCTACAGATCCTGAAAAATCGTTGCCTCCCTGACCTCACCTCGGCCAGCAAACTGCTTTATTTAAAGGAGGGGAAGAAAAAGAAGGTGCTCTCTTTACACACACACACACACACACACACACACACACACAGCACCTTCCTTTGATCGTGCCTCAGCAGTCCCTCACACAATATGCTCTAAATTAATAGCTTCAGGAGATAATGGTTTATAAAACAGGAGATTGTATGCAACCGAGGAAAATGTTCTGCTCCTTATTATATAGCTATATATTTTTTTGCAGTCAGATTATGATCAAACAAGGTTAAATGCACACATAAACATACATACATACAGGCAAATGGGCCTCAATTTTCTACTCCATGACCCACCACCTCAAATTTCCTCTTTCGCCTTTGCTTTGACTATTTCTCCTGCTTCCATCTTTCTCCTGCTCATTCTGCTTCTCCCTGTTTATTTCCTTTGCCCTTTTTTCCTATTTCTGTACTTTCTTGGTTTTCTTGTTATTTATTCTTTTGTCTTTCTCTTTCAGGCAGAAAAACAGCTCAATCAAAAATAAATTTTAAAAACATGCAATATTTGAACTGGGAGGTGCCTCAGGAATCATTTTGCAAACAAAGAAACTAAGGCACACAAAGGTGAAGGAATTTTGTCAGGATAACATGGTTTCTAGGACTTAGGATTGGGGTCCAATCTCTTCTCTAAATTTGGTTCCCCTTCCCCTGAGGCAAGCTCCTTCTCATGAGGTCCAGCATGATTTTGAAAGTCAAGTGGCTTTCCGTGGTGATGTGAACTGTGTCCTCCACAATAATCTGTCCACCTTTCAACCAACCTCCATCCCCTTACCTGCGACTACGACCCTTTTTGGAAATAGGGTTTTAGCAGATGTGATCAAGGTAAGCTGAGGTCAACCTGGGGGGGCCCCAAATCCCATGACTGGTGTCCTTTGCAGAAGGCTACATGATGACACAGGGACCCTGAGATACACAGTAATAAGGCCGTGTGACCGTGCAAGCCAAGGTACCAAGGGTCGCCAGCAACTAGAAGCAGGGAGAGTGGGAGGGAACAAATTCTCTTTCAAAGCCTCCAAAAGCCACCAATACCTTGACATCTAGCCTCTGGAAGGGCGAGAGGATAAATCTCTGTGGCTTCAGGTCATCCATCTGATGGTGCTTCATCAGAGCGGCTGTGGAAGCTAATATACCTTGTCCCGCTCGCATACCGCCAACTGTGGAGCAGACAGGAGCCCGCGGCTCTGGAGCCCGCCGGCCCTGGGCTCCCCCTGCCCCACACTGCCTGGGTCATCAGAGGAAGTACCCAATGAACATCTTGCATGGGCAAGAGGCTGGACCTGGGGTTTCTGAGATACGAAGCAAGACGAGACATGGTCCCACCGTCAAGACACCGCAGTAAGACTAGAATAAGGAAGGCCATGCTAAGACATGACTATAGAGGCTTCAAAGAGGGGCCAGGCTGCCACTGTCCCAAATCAAAGGACCTCCCGAACTAGAGCTCCATCCGTAGGAAGAAAGGGCAACCCTGTGTCTGCAGAGCAGGGATACCCCACAGACTCTGCCTCTGAGGAGAAGTCAGCTCTCCAGGGGTAACAGACACATTCCCAGGATCCTACCAGATGGATGGACATTTCTTTGAGCCAGCAGCCCAAGGTCTGGAAATGCAGGCTTAGGGCTGTGTATCCCAAAGGCTGGAGGCCTGCCCCACCACCCACCCCTTGGTGCCCCTGAGGAATCTGAACACTCCCTAGAGCTGGCCTTTGCTTGTCCCTGCATTGGGGGGCTAGGAGGGGTGGGCTTTGGGAGTGGCAAGGAGGGAGTCTCTAGGCCAGATATGGGTCCTAAGTTGAACATCAACACACTCCAGGCCTCCATTTTGGCCCAGCCTCTGAGCCCTTTGGAGGTTGGTTCTGGCTCCCAGAATTACCACATGGGGGTCTGCTGGGCCTGACAAGAATGGGTCATGCTTCCCAAGCCCAGAGGGGAGTGCTTCTTCCTATGGAAGTGGGGGAGGGGTGAAGGGTTGCGGGGGAGGGGGGGCGAGAGGAGAGGCTTTTCCAAAGCCCACCATCATGCTTGGTGCTTGTTCCCAGAGCTGCAAAAAACAGGTGGAGGGGCCTGGAGCTGCTCTGTTCAATCCTGACTCTGGGTGATTTGCTTGTTCTTGGCTCCTAGCAAATTAAAATGTCCTTTATATTTATAACAGGAGCAATAATCCGCCTTAGGTTTTGAAACCAAGGTGAAATAGTCCATTCTATTCTCTTGTCAGATGCTAATCTAACTCACTGATAATGAAAAAAGGAGAAGAAAATCAGAGGGAAAGCTGGCTTGGTCTGCAGAATCAGAGGATTTGCAAGGGCAAGGGGGGAGGGGGGCTTTGAATTAAAATTAAATATTAGGAGGTGGAGAAATCACACTGGGAAAGACTGGCCTGGAAGTGATACAGAAGTTGATGTAAAGGGGGTGGGGTGACAGCTGGGCCCGCTTAGGCAGGCAAGGATCAGAAGCAGCAGAATAATAATGCCCGGGACTACATCTGAAATCAGCTCATGGCTGAAGGCTCCCGAACTAACTAGGGGAGCGCCTGCGGGGAGGGAAGGGCTGGCGACAGCTGGGTTTATTTTTTATTTTTGAGCATTTATTTTTTATTTTAGTTTCTCCTAGTTTAGCTCCGGAGTTTGGGCTCTCCTGGGTGTGGAAGCATAAAGAGTCCGAGGGGAAAAGCAGAGGGAAAAGGGGGAGAAGGAACATCTCAAGAGAAAGTTCAGAGTCTGATTAGGTTGCTCAGCCCCATTTCTTGAACTAAAAGATTAGACAAAACAGCAGTGTTTTGGTTTTTCTTTTCATCCAGGAAACAGGGGAGTTTTCTTCCCAATGTTTCAGTCTGCGTGTGTCAGTCCCCCACGGCAGTACAAGCTCTCTGAGATGTCCCGGAGACCCCTCGAAGTGAGAGCTGAGTACATGCCACAGCATGTTTGAAGGCAGACCATTCAGTCTGACCGTCCTGAACACAACCTCCAAATTTAGTGAGAACGCCCCTATCTGTTTTCACATGACATGGTAGGGGCTGGAGGAGAGATCCTTGTATTTATCTATGTATGTTGTCAAATAATTGAGTGTAAGAAAATGATTCCTTCCCCATGGTGAGCTTCCACCAGTTCTCCCATAATTTCCACCGCTGGATGTCCACTCAACCTTCTAGACATCTGCTCCCATGCATGCTGGAAGGCGGTGGCTGTCTTGCCCCATCCATATGTTTCTGCACATAAACAAAACTGGGTACCTTGACTCTCCACCACCATCTTAGCTCGGGCTGCTGTAACAGCACCACAGACTGAGTGGCTTATAAACAAGAGAAATTTATTTCTAATAGTTCTGGAAGCTATAAATCCCCGATCAGGGTGCTGGCACACAGCTGGGTTCTGGTAAACACCTCCTTCCAAACAGCAACCTGACCTCTTCTTGCTGTGTCCTGACAGGGTGGAAGTGGGAGAGAGCTCTCTGAGGTCACTAGTAAGGTCACTAATCCCACTCATCGACGGCTCTGCCCTCAGGACCTAATCTCGTCCCAAAAGCCCCACCTCCTAATACCATTACATTGGGGGTTAGGAATTCAATATATGAATTTTGGGAGGTCACAAACATTTAGCCCACTGGACACCTATAACATGTTTTCCTGATTTCTGGCCACCCTGGTAAGCTATAGTTTGTCTGTATCCTCTTTAAAGTATGGGTCCTATAACTTAACAAGAAATTGGTCTTCCTTCTTCCCTCTCCAATCCGCCCTCCACCCTGCCACCACAGCAACTGTTACAAAATACATATACCCCATCACATTATTCCCCTGCGGGTCAAAACCCTACACTGGCTCTCCACAGTCTATGAAAAAAGATTCCTCAGTGTCCCCCATAACCCACACCATCTCTGAATACTCCAGCAGCTTCCTAACTGGGATCTCTGGTCCCATTCTTGGCCTGCCCACCCTATGACCCACTCTCTAGAGCTAGGACAAAAATTGTGTGCCCCCATATACCAAGTACCATCTATCACATGGTGTCCTGTTTATAACTCGGTAATGAAACCCCACTATAACTGGAATAAAATTCAAATTCCTCCCCAGACCCTGTAAGTCGTGCATCGGCTGTCCCCTGCTGCCTCTCAGTCTTGTGGAGCCCTTCTCCCTGTCAGTACCTAAACTGCAGCCTTTCTTGCAGGCCCCCACACAGGTCAGCCTCCTTCCTGTTGCAAATTCTTCTCATGTACATTCCCTGCCTGGAATGCGCTTCCCTCATTCCTCATGGGGCAGCCCCTACTCGATGTTCAAGGGTGAGGCTGTAGGCCACCTCCTCCAAGAGGTCTTTCCTGCCCTCTAGCGCATGCTCACGCTCACACGGAGACTGACTGTCCTCTCTGAACCCACTGTCATCTTGCATTGTAACACTGTAGCAAATCTACAATATGGGGGTTGGCTTATTTGTCTATTTATTGGCTGTCTGACTCTCCCACTAGAATACAACCTCCCCAAGAACGGAAAGCATGACAGTTTGTGATCACTGTATACCCAGCATCTAGTTAATGTCTTGTACATAGGAGATGCCCAATAAATATTTATTGGATCAGTGAAGCTCTCAGACACCTTATCTCCTATCTTCCTCTAGTTCCTACTCATTCTCTAAGATCCAGGTCAAGAATCCAGTATAAAATTGTCCCTAACTTCAATGGACAGAGGTTATCATCCCGCTAGGCGTGCAGGAAACAATGACTGGAGACCCACTCTGAGCCTAGCATGATGATGTGTGCCGAGAACAAAGGATTCATCTACATACATCCGTTGGCCTCCAGGAGTCCACAGCCTAGTTGAAGATACATGCCCAAAACAAAATCATTAGAACAAAATGTTGGAATACTTATGGATGACACAGGGACATACGGGATATTAGAGCAGGACAAGGCGGGCACCCAGCAGGGTTTAGATTAATGACAGCACAGGATCAGGTAATGGGCACTTCCGGCCCACTTTGTACCTAAGCAACTATCCCAAGGGATTACCTTTGATTCATATGCCTCTTGGTGTTCTCCACCAGAGCCCCAAGCCCAGGACAGGGATGCTGTCGAACAGCCTTGGGTCCCAGAACCCCCAGAACATCCCAGTGCATCCACCACAAAGGCAAGAGGGCCATGGGAGCAAATCCCCAGGACTTGCACTCCGCCGCAGGCTGCTCTAGGCCCGGCTGCTCTGGCTGTGTGCATCCACACAAAAGCAGCCCCTCACTCAAAAACAAGTCCTCCCTGGAGAAAGCCCAGCTATTTCCTGAGTGCCACCTGCCACATGTGTTAATCCAGGCCTGGCTTTCTCCTTCACGGCCAACCCCATCTCAACCACAGCTGATCTCCCATCTGACCCCCAGAACCGAGACAAGGGGCCATAAATCGCCGTCCACACGCCCAACGCTGGCTCACTGCCACCGCCACCGCCTCTGCCTCCACACCTCGGAAGAAAGACTTACGGGAGCCGCAGATGATGCCGAACTTCAATTAGGCCCTGCTGGCAAATTAGTCACGCAGGGTGACATTTTCCAATCATGGAACATTAGCATCCTCCCTAATTACACAATTGTGGGGCTAACATGCTTAGGAGCAAACAAGACCAAGCCGCTCAGCCTCTCAAGTGTGCGTGCCCACATCACACACGTGCACACATGTGCACACACACACACGCGCACACATGTGCACACACACACACGCAGATGCAATACCATGGGAAACTGGGGTCTACCTCTCCTCTAACGCGGTTTAAAAGCTGACTGTGCACTTCGATTAGAAGGAGAGAGGAGAACCACGTGAAGGAAATCCCAGTATCTCGGGAGCATTTCTAAGAATGTCACAGATGAAGAGAATTTCATTTCACAGAAAACAAGGGCTATGAGTACTAAATGCTAAGAGTACTAAACCAGCCTGAAATGAAACTATCTTCTCCTTCCATTCAGGCCTGGTAGCCAAGGGTACTCACCCGGGGCTGAGATGTGAACCTTCACTTTGTCACACACCTGCTCTGTGACTTCCTAGAACTCGTTGAACCTGAACTCCCCTCCCTCACCTGTGGAAACACCCACCTCTCCTCATCCATTCATTCATTCAGCGAAGATTTACTGAGTGTGTCCACTCCATGCCAGACACTGCTTGAAGCCTTGAAGACAGCAGTGAACAAGGACGTAGCCACACAGCTGGGCACACGTGAGCCAGATGCCACTACAACTGTAACACCCACAACTTTAACAGGAGAGATGCCAGGTACTGAGGCAAGAATGGCAGGAACAGGAGTCTCTCAGAGAGTTACCCAGTCAGTGGGGGGGGGGGGAACCTCACGAGGTAGGCTTAGGGCTTCCACTAACTGAACAGGCAGCTCTTCTAGGCCAAGGGTCTGTTCTTAGCAGCTCGCCCTGATAGGTGAGTATTAGATATATTTCATGTCACTAGAAAGGAAGGCAGGCTTAGATAGAGGATATTACAAAATATTAAGTATATAAATGAGTAGATGTAAGCATGTCCACATTTTAAAAAAAGGAAAATAAAGATAAATGATTTGCAATTATATATACATATGTATGTATATGTATGTTTATCTAAATATGTACATATATGTGTATTAAGGTCTCTGCATTTGTGTTGTAAGTGTATGCATGTGTGTGCATATATTCCTATATCCACTCCCGTATTTTTTACTTCAAGGGCTACAGAAGTATGTAAATTGCCCAGCAGAGGCTCTAGCACCCAGTGGTCATTCAGTAAATATTCTCCATCATTCCCCTGCTGCCCTCATTGTGACGATCTGAGTCGAGGACAAGCCTGACTCCTCTGAGCTGCATGACCGCTGTTGCATTTCTGAAGGACACATCTTCACCTGCTGTTACGCTAAAACAGAGCCCCCGCCTTCACTCCTCCACAACATCGCCTCCTGACACAGCCTGGAGATGCCCCCACCTCTTTCACAGCGAGATCCACCATCCCTAGGCTGAGGATGCCATGACTGAGCCTCCGTGAGAACAGACACACCCACCATCTTGCCAGCAAACCCAGCACTGCTTCCCATCAAGCACGTAAAACACACCATTGGGATTTACTCTGTCATTCCTCCTTCCTCGCATCTGACATCACCTCTCTATGCATACTCCATCGGGGCACGATCAGTCACAGAAGCTATGTGTGCAATGGAGCCGGCTCCAGCTTTGGAGCCACATGGTGTTAATCTCCTATCTGCCCATTCTCCATGGCTCTGGGTGCACTGGCCCATTATCAGCCAGAGGCAGGACTTCAGGGCCGGTGTTTGTTTGACTCACCACTCTCTCCCCTTCTGAGCTGCATCAGACCAAAATATCCTAGACAGAGCCCGGCCGCCTCCCCGTGGCGTGCTGCCAGTCATGAAGACGTCATTGGAATGTCTCGTCTTTTTTTTTTTTTTTTTTAATGCCGCTCCTTGTCGCCACAGATTGATCTGCCAGTTAAATATTTAGACATGCTCATATGCCTTTGTCATAAAACACCACTTGACTTTGAGCGATGAGCAAGGAGGTACTGAGGCTGTAGCTATTCCCTCCCTGGGACATGGGGAGAGAGGGAAGCAGCAACAAGACAACACCCCACCGCAGGGGTCTGCATACCTCCATCAAAACCCACCCAACCCAACGTCAGCAAGTCCAGCACACCCAGCCTCCGGAGCATGAGAAGGGCCAAGATGGGGGAGCCAGGTCTTCTCTTTGGATCGCCAAGTGCATGAATTTGCTCAGTCAGCCCCAGGCCTCTCAGCCCAGTCCTGCCCTAACCTTCCCAACCACCTAATGGGCTACAGGTCAGCCTTCACAGAATTCCTATGGCAGCGAAAAGTACCAGCAACATGGCACAACACACATATTCTCATTTAATCATCACAACAACCCCCTCAGGAGATAGGAATTATTGTCCCAATTTACAAACACGGAAGCAGAGACACACAGAGTTTAAGTGAACAGTAAACCCAATGACACTCGAGAAAGCAAAAGGGATATTGGACTACAGCCCAACTCCCAAGGATGTATTCCTTTACCAGATGTCCACAGAAGGTCACCACCAACATGGACCCTCTAAACTCATGTTTGATCACCTCAGCCAAAAAGCCCCTTTATTTCTCTGCAACTTCTCAGAGGCTCCAGATCTTTCCTGGGAAATCTGGCTTGTTTCCTGATCACAGGGAGAGGTCAAAGGCCAGAGACTGAACCACTCAGCTCCTGGCTTGAACATTTAAACTATAAGGTACTTTTCAGAGCAGTGGCCATCAAAGTCCAGGACCCTACTCCATGTGGACGATAATAAAGTGAATTTCAGTAGATGGCAGGTCATTATAACTCTTCAAGGGCAGCGTGGAAGGGCCCTGGGCAAATTGAGGGCAAGGCTGTCCCACAGTGGGCATAGCGGACAGCATGGTATGGAAGCTATTGAACGCGCTCCGGCCCACGGCACCTCAAGCCTAGTGTTTGCTCTACTAGCAAAAAATAGTTTGCAGAGAAACCCTTCCTTTCACTTCCTTGTTTCAGAAACAAGCGGTGTTCTTTCATCTCAGCAGTTGGCAGAGGAGGGGAGGGAAGAGGAAAGGAGGTTGGAAGCATCTGAGAAGAAGGCTAAGGCCATATCACACAGGACCAGACTCCAAGAAGAAAAGCAACCACTGCTGAGTCTCTGCGGTGAAGAGCCAGCGGGGAGCGACTGGCTACTGAAGCCCACTGTCACACTCCCTGGATGGGAACACTGAGGCTTCGAGAAAATTTTTAGTGCCTTACAGAGAGTCACACACTGGTCAGTAGCAAGAACTCAGATTTTCTAACTCCCAGTCCAGCTTTCTCTCTCTCCTCTCCCCCACAACCAACCTATCCATCTGTGAACTCTGTTTCTCTCTATGTGTTGTCTTCAACTTCCTTCCTACTGTATATGGTCATCTCCCACAAAGTGGTTAGGGGCTCCAACTTACACAACTGCCATTATGACATGCAAGAAGGAGGAAGGACCCCCCCGCAAAGTCCATAGATTAGCCTTGCTTAAGCCACATCCATACTCCTTGCCCCGTCAATGCATCTATGGTGGGAGAGGGATGCAGCCTCCACCAGAATGACAAGAAATGGAAGAGATGCAGTTTCCCCAAAGAAACGGCAGCACCACTGCCAGAAAAAAAATAGAGACAACTACGATAGATGTCCACATACAAAGACAACCTAGCCATTCTTGCTTCCTGAGTTGGGGGAAAAAAAAACACACATTCAGAATATTCTACGCAATGTTTTATACTATAGTTTCAAGGAACAGGGAGTAGGAAGCCAACCTTGGGCCTCCTCTCCTAATTCAAATTTTCAAAACCAGATTTTCCCAAAGAAGGCCTGCCCGCCTTTGGGGCAATCAGTAGCTTGCCAAACCTCTAATAAGGTGATATGCTTTCCCATTTGACTACTGCTCCCTGCGAATGCCCTTCCTTCATCAAGAACCTTGAAGAAGCATGGTGAAGCATAAGACTCCATCCAAACAGCCCATCCCAATCCTTCTACTCTCCACGCCCCACCACCTATGACCAGTCAGCTCATTCTCTCCCAAACCTGAACTTGTAAAAGGCAAACGGAAGACACAAATGAAGAAGGCAGGGGAGAAGAGAATAAAGTGGGATGTGCAGTCAACAGAGGTTGGCACCTGCTCCCATTCAAAAATAGCTCACCAGAGCATTTGAGCTCTTCCCAGCTCTGGGCTGGGAGAGTCTCACAGACCATGGCTGCTCATGAGACAAGAAGGGACAACAGTGTTAGACAACTCAGGAATGTGCGCTCATTCCATCACTTACCAGCTGAAGGACACTGAGCAGTCAGTAACATCTGCGATCCTCGGTTCCCTCACCTGTAAAATGGAAATAGTGATTATTACCCATCTCACAGAGTTGTCATGGGGAGTAGGCAAGATAATGTCCTCGAATGGCACCTGGGACATAGTAATGCCCAAAAATAACTACGTGTGCTTTTGTCATCAGTGGCCACGTAGGTGTTGTGTCCACAAACTGTAGAAAAAGTGTATCTTAATCATATACGCACCATTTTTGAAGTGTGCTGTTTTAATGAATTAACTTCAAATTCATTGAAAACTATTTCCAAACACAGTATACTTTATATCATTTATGTATCTTCTCAGTGATCATTCAAAATACAGCTATTCCCATGTTGTTTCCTTTTTTTTTTTTTTTCCAATTAAAGGAGTCCACATCCTCAAAAAAGGTTGAAAGGCACCCATACACATCACAGAGCTGTCTTTCCCTTAACTTGGATTCTGTAGAAGTTGTAACTCAAGTGCGACATTTAGTACTTGACCTCTAACATTTCAAAGAATGATGATTTTTCACTATTGCCCTTTGCTCTCTGTTGCTTACAAAGAAATTAGGTAGAATTCATGGCATCAGCAAGCATTAAATATCCCCATCTGTCCTGCTTACCCTAGAAGTTCTGCTCACCTGGATTTTTCTCTGCTACCCATGATGGATGGCCAGGAGCCACACTGTCAGATTGACTTCCAATCCATAAATAGCTCTGCCATTTAGATGCCATGGGGATAACATTAATACCAAACACAAAGACTAAATAAAAAGCCTTTAGCAACTGAATGGCCCTTAGATTTCAGAGGTATCGATCCACTGGAGCCCGCTAAGTTATTATGGCTACAGCTCTGCTCAGAGAAATCTGTGATCCTGAGGAAAGTTAGAAGTCACAATCACCTTTAACTACAAAGTCCAGCGAGAGGGTTGTGGGGCAGCTTGGTGCCCCATCCGTACCGCAGCTTGTCCGGGCAGCATTCATTCCTCCCATTCAGAGCTAGCCTCAGGAACGGCTCTGGGGCTCAGTTTCCCCAGACGAATAAGACCTCAAATTTTATAATACTCCTCATTTCTGTTTTTCGTTTCACACCAACTATCCAAGAGGGGGTGATATTATTTCACTTCTGAGTAAAAATGAGGAAATTAGTCAAGTGATTTGCCCCAGATCAAGCGTCAAGTGACTGACTAAAGCCAGGGCAAGAATGGCAGTCTCCCCCAGCCACTGAAGCCCCATAATGGGCTCCTGAGCCCTGAATCCATCCCTTTGCAGTATCTCCTAAAGCCATCTCAAACTGAGGGCTCAGATTCGGCCTGGCACCGAAAGCTGCTGCTATCTAGAATCATCAATGACCCTTTCCTTTAATAATTCCCCCCCCCACACTCCTGGTTTGGACTGAGTTTATCACATGACCTCAAGACTTGGGTTTAAGCAAAAGACTCGGGGTGAGCACCAACTGGTGTTGCTTGGTGCTGGCTGAAGCTCGCGGGCAGAGGGGACCGGATCTGCACCGTCCTCCACGCTCTAATCATCTTGCACAGAAGCATGCGGGGGCTGGGCTGTGAATTAACACAGGGTGGGACTATGTAAGAGCGGAGGGACCCCCACATCCTGGGGTTCTCCTTTTATGGGGCAAACATGACAGTGGCCCTGAAAAGATGGCAAAACCTGCCTGAGTTTGAGTACCAAATGCTCTCAGCTTGGGTACCAGCTGTTCACGGGAGTCACCGGGAACACCGGCTGCCTGGCACCTGGAGTCTCTGGAGACCAAGGAAGTCGAGTGCACACAGCTCCTCCTGCTGCCTGGGGGGAAGGGAGACCCTGGCCCCTTGTTGCCAGACTACCTGAAGAGACTCTGGGGACACTGAGTGGCCAATACTGCCTGCTCTCCACACCTAGGTTTTTGGGCTGTCAGGCTGCATAATGAGTTGTATAAGGGAGAATGAGGACATAAAAGATTTTCTAGGGCTCCAATGAGCTTCTCTGTCTATTCTTTTCCAACAGATTGCGTGTCCTGGGACATGCAATCCCTCAGTGAGGCAGTGTAAAGAAACCACACTGGGGCAAAACACAAAGGAGTGGTGATTCACAATTTTCCCTTCCACGGAAGCGGTCCTGAAACCTGGAGATCTGACTCCAGGCTGCACCTGGCCATGTCTGCTGGATCCATCTGTCGAGCCCAGAGTGAATCTGGACAATCACATTTTCTTCCAACTGGGGACTTATCTTATGGGGTTAGTCAGACGCCAGGCTGGGAAATTCACATAATTCACTAAGTCACATAATGGCAGTGACCAGGGAGGAGGTTCAGGTCCTACTACTAGTGTGGGGTCTCCAGACACTGCCGTTTTTTTCCCCTTTATGGATCTTGGTTGTTTAACATTGTTTCTTTGAGCCATGAGACTCCCCACTATCCCTCAAAAAAATTCCTCTTTTGCTTAAACCAGCCAGACTTGGTTTCTGCTATTTGAAAA
This sequence comes from Enhydra lutris kenyoni, assembly GCF_002288905.1. Classification (NCBI taxonomy): domain Eukaryota; kingdom Metazoa; phylum Chordata; class Mammalia; order Carnivora; family Mustelidae; genus Enhydra; species Enhydra lutris. The sequence continues at coordinate 10,991,401 of NW_019154111.1, forward strand.
CAAATCTCTTAATTAGTGTTCATGGAATAACTGTTTTCAAGCTCTTCTGTATTGTTCTCATATGTAAACTATTCTGCAGATAAATAAATGGTCCCTTTCATAAGTCTCTGGGACCAAACATCTTCAAAACAAAACAAAACAAAACAAAAAGACCCTTTTACAATTAGCAGAAACCCATGATTTTCCAAAATTTCCACTAATGTAAAGAATATACTGGTAAAGGCAGAAAAGAAAAGCTGCGGGGGTGGGGGTGTCATAAGCTCAAAAACAGCCTTTGAGGGATTTCTCTTTCTTTGCAGTAAGGGTGGGAGGGACCAAGGGAAGGCAGGGATAGAGACAAGGGATACAACACATGACTGTAGATTGGGAAGAGCAGGATTTGAATCCAACATCTCCCACCTCACTTGGCCTGGGAGGCAGCTGGGGACATGGACTCGACTGCCCTTTCTCAGCTCTAAACTCTTGGGCATCCTCCTGAACTGCCTGTAACACATTTTGTATTCCTGTCTTCCGGCAGACTCAGCGCTTGACAGCGCCACCTGGTGGGAAGAACAGGTTCTGAGTGATATTGCCCCCATCTGAATCCTGGCTCTTTAGGGGCACGTACTTGGCGGGTTGCTAGGCTAGTTGAATCCGCAGAGCATTCAACTCCTAATGTCAGGGTCGTGAGTTCAAGCCCCATATTGAGCATAGAGCTTACTTAAAAAAAAAAAAAGTCTAAGGGCCTGAACAAAATACTTTAAGATACTCAATATCCCCATCTATAAAAAGGAGGTAATAGTAACCTACCTCACAGGGGTTTTATGATAATTAAGTAAGATTTAACATGTAAAGCACTTAGAAAGGTCCCTACCAATAAAACTAAGTGCCCACAAAAACACTGGCTGCTGTTGTTGTTACATTATATTCTAGCACAATTCTACATTAGTTAGCTAGGAAGAAAGACAGGAAAGGCCTTCTAGGAGCAAAACCTGGAAGAATTTTTTGAATAATGGTTTATTTCTGTGAAGGAGCTGTCATTACTCTCTAGAACTAATTACAGAAGTGGTGAAACACTTAACACTTTGCCTCCTCCAGTAAACCCTAAGTAGGGTTATTAGAGGGATCCACAGAAGAAGAGTTAGATGTGATTTTTCTAAAGAAAGAACTATACACCAGGCTAAGGGCATTTTTGACACTTGAACCACCGAAAGGAAGTTAAGTATTCTCCTTGAGGTTGAGTAGGAGACCAAGAAGAGGGGAAAGTGGTAATTAGTGGCCTAAGAGGATGTGATGAAATGGTACTTAATTTGAAGACAGACATTTTAAATTTCTCTTAATATTGTTCTATATTGTTTCTTGTTTTAGTTCATAATTAAGCACTGGTAATTATATTGACAAAGAGTTACATTTTTGGAGGAAAACACAGAAGAGGCTTGATCGAATGTGTATTTCTCTTCCACTCCAATAATTCACAGGCTGGGTCATGCCAACTCTTTTAGGCAAGCTGCACCACTCACCTGGGGAAGGCTGATGCCTGACATATTTTATCATTTACTTCACTTCATGCCTTATTTCATTCACTTCATTAGTTCACTTAATACAAACAACTCAATAAGGCAGGCATGGCTGTCCTCATTTTACAAGGAGATGTTAACAACTTACTTCAATTTATACGAGTGGGGTAATAATAATAAGAGATACCACTGGGGGACACCTGGGTGGCTCAGTTGGTTAAGCATCTGACTTTGGCTCAGATCATGATCCCAGGGACCTGGGACTAAGCCCCAAATCAGGCTACCTGCTCAGCAGGCAGTCTGTTTCTCCTCTCTGGGCTCCTCCTCCTGCTTGTGCTCTCTGGCTCTATCTCTCCATCAAATAAATGAATAAAATCTTTTTAAAAAATAAATAAAATTAAATAAATAAATAAATAAAAGCTAACATTTTATGGGGCACTTTCCATGCATTCCGCACTGCAGAAAGCATTTTTGCAGACGTCATCTCTTTTCCTCTTTAGGGGTGGGGCCTGGATGTGACTCTTACGTGACTCGATGCCAGAGCTGTAGAAGAGCACTACCCAAGCCCAAGTCCTTAGCGGGGACCCTTCTCCCCTACTCCTCTGTGACTTGGTCCCAGCAGGAACAACATGCCTGGACACTCCTCAAAACCAAAACGCTCTTCTCCAAATGATGGCAAACAAAGCTGTTTCCAAAACAGTAAATTCTCAGAGTGTTTTGTGAAGAGCACATTCTCCTGCTCAGAGAAACCATCAGAGGCTCCAAGTGGAGCACGGGCAGTGATTGCACAAAGTCAAGGGTACTCTGGAAGGAGGCCTCTACGTGCATTGCCATCACTTCTGCATACAGGCCCCTGGAGGTTTGCACATCCTTTGCGTCCCACTTCCCTCACTGTCTGGCAGCTGCAGCCCATCAGAGAACTCGTGTAGATCTGGGCCCCAAAGAGAAGAGCTGAAACCTGTCTTTTCAGCTGACAAACATCTTCAGAGGATGAACGTGGAAGCACGAGGTTTGTTATACTCTGAAGCTGAGACCGTAACAATCATGATGCTAATAAGCCAGTCTAAAAGCTCAGGCTCAGGCAGAGCCTTCAGTAGTGTCTCCCACCTGAGACCCAGCCTTCATTTGTATTTTCTCTTGACCCCGTGTCCCTTATTGCCTCCATGCCTAACCTAGTTTTATGTGGACTTCAACAGAGGAAACAGCTTTATTATCTTAATGGTATACAAATTTAAATAGGAAATTAGGCCATCAGGAGAAAGCGAGCGTGTTCTACCATGACGGCGGGCATAGGAGGTGCCAGTGGGCATTGGTGTGGGCTCTGAGCCTCTGAGAGCTACAGCAGAAGCTAACCTGTCACTCCGGCTGCCTTGTGCCTCAGACCCGATAGTTGGCCGTGTGGACGGGAAGGGAGAGACCCAGAGCCCTGCACTGGCTCCAATGAGAGGCTCCCTGGTTAGAGACCTCATTCCTTCAAGGTCACGAATGCTGGGTCCATGGCAATGAACTGTATTTCCTGGGTGGCATGGAGATACAGTTTTAACAACTTCTCACTTGCTGCCATAAAAGTCCTGTGGCCTAAAGACCAAGGGTCAAATGTGGACTGCAACTGAGGCTGCCAGCCTTGACCCTGAACGAGCACTCACAACAAAGGAAACCCACCACCAAGGCCAAGCACAACTTTTCAGCTCCTCCTCCATCCCTTACACAAAAACGAACAGGCCAGTTTGTGCACCTGAAAATGTAACTGAGCAGGAAGAGCATGACTTTCTAGACAGGGTGCTGTGAGGGTTCGCCAGATACTGGGGTTTGGAGTCAAGATTTCTCCAGAATCCCGAAAAGCAACCACTTGCAAACAGCCTGCCCAAACCAGAAGCAAAGCATCATAGATTAGAGGGGGTGGTGACAGGTTAATGGCAGAGCTCTCCCCAGCACTCCGACATACATACACCCACTCACTCTCGTCCCCTCCCCCCAGGGCCTCTTGCTAATGAGAACAGATTTATAAGGCTGCTTCTGGGAGAGAGCTGCTCAGCTGTCAACCTGGCTTCCCCCCAGGTTCTCAATGGGGCCTCTAGTTTCCAAGGCCAAGAGGCAGGGTTTGACTCACTTAACATGCAAGCAGTGATGACATGGCCAAATGCTGCGCAGAATTCCCGGGACACAAAGAAGGGCAGGTCCAGCCCCTGAGGTGCTCACAGCCAGTGGGGAGCCAGACACACACACAAACGACCTTCAGATCAGCCACTGTGGACTCACCTGCCCCAGGCCAGTCAGACCTTCGCAGGAGGTTAAGGATTTCCACGAAGGGGCTTCTCAAGATGGACCAGCGAAGCAAACTCCACTCAAGATGTCACTTAGCCCACACGCAAGCAGTCTGTCCAGGAAGACATCGGGAGGGCCATGTTTCACATCTGTCCCTGAAGTACAGCTTCTAAAGTTGACACTAAAACAGAAATTACGTAACAGAAAGAGACCTGGTGTAAACTGTTTTATCAATTTGAACTAATTCAGATGGATGAGCCTCTGCCAGATCTGGAAACTAGAGGGCCTGCACGGAATGATGAGGTCAAAGCCGACCGGTTTCCAAAGCCTGATCCTCCTCATACCTCAGGGAGAGGAGGCGCAGTACCAGACCATCCCAGCTTACTCCTACTCCCACCTCACAAACTACATTCCCAAAAGGACCCCTTTGCTGGCTTCCACCCCAGCCCCAGACTCTAAACCCAGTGTTGAGCACAGGAACTGCTCTGAAGATCGAGGCTGTGGCTTTGCAAAGGACAGAAAGAAAGGCATGATTGATATGCTGTGTCTTTCCCTGGGAGGGTTGGGGGATGTCCCCTGGAGCCCTCCCCAGGGCAGCAGTGGCAGATAGAGCACAGTGTTCGGGAGAGGCAGATGAGCAACAGAACTGACAGGCCACAAGCCCATCAAAGGCGGATCCTCCTCCCTCAAACCCAACCTCACCCAGACCTCCCTCCACCTGCCTCGAAACCTCATAGATTCCTCATAGACATGTCATACCGCCTGCATCACTCACCTGCCACAACCTCCTTCCAAATGAGGTCAATTGCTTTTCCTTCCCATTACCAACTTCGCAATAACTGCTTTACCTGAGTCTATCAGGGAAGGACCATTTTCCTGGGGAGAGACGTTATCTCATTTTATTGTTGTGGCAAACCTGGAGGATTTGGGGCCTCTTGGTATGTTATTATCCTCATCTGGCCAAAGAGGAAATTGAGGCTCAAGGATGCGAAAAATAAATTAATAACTTGACAGATGTAGGACTCGAACCTAGGTCTCCAGACCCCTAACCCTCTGCTTCCTGTGGCCAGCCATGCATAGCCTACTCACTGAGATCATCTTTCATTTCTTTGCCTCTGCCCTCCCCTTCCAGAACCTCAAAGAAGGCTGAAGATGTGACACATCCGCCCCTGTACGAGTACCCAGCTACTTATGAAGACCTCCGGGCTTTATTCAACCTTGTCAATGGACTGGCTGGTGCACCATGGGTGTTCTGCATGTGAAGGGACCGGGACGAAAACTAGCAATAGAAACAAGACTCTGAGCAAGCCCAGCACCCAGAGAGCATCTCCTTCCTAAGACCCCAAAAATGTGGGTAGACAGATTCAGCATCATCTATAGGCTCCTGAAGATGTCCAGGCCCTGTGGCCCGCAGGCCAGTGCAGAAGGGTCTAGAGCACGGCAGCTGAGGTGGGGCAGGAGGCAGTCAGTGGTCCAGGGCAGGTCCTGCCTCTTGGGTGTGTTTGTCCGCAAACTGGGAAGCCCTTTGCCCAGAAGGGGCTCTGCTAGGCTGACTTCTGGAAATATTTGGCTTGAGGCTTCCTCTTTGATTTTGGCACCCAAGTCTCCCCAAATCCTTATGTGGCTGAGCTCACCAGGTAGGTAGCTCCAGCAGAAAAGAGATGGATGTCCTCTGTGATGGGGGCAGAGACAGTCACTGCCAGGGGAAAAGGACAGGAGTGGGAGGGAAAAGGACAGGATTGGGAATGGGAGACAGACGTCACAGTGGCAGTTAGCTAAGAGACTGACCTGCTCTGGAACTGAGCTGGACCAGAGTGGACAGTAGTTTTACCTGATGCTCAGGGTGAGGGGCTGGGGAGAAGACTGCAGTTCCCAGAAAGTTGAAATGGGAGTCTAGAGTGGACCCCCAGCCTGGAAGAACCAGAGTATCTATCAGGAGATGAGGCAAAAGCTCAGCCCCAGAGGAACAAGCCTGGTGATGGTGAACAGAAGAGGGGCTGCTTCTGCCTGTGGGACAGAAGGTCACCTCAGGCTGATGTCCTTAAATCTCCAAACTTCTGGCCCAGGCTCATTGATCCTCGTGAGCAGCATCTTCCAATGCCTTCCCTGTCCGCATCCCTTTGACCTTCCCACGGGGACCCTGGAGCCAGTTTCCAGAAAGCTGTGGCCTGAATGTCCCTCCTCAGGTCATCCTGGGTCTGCAGGAGCCTGGGAGGCTCCTCCCAAGGCAGGTGAAGGGCCAGGAGTTCATACTTTGACACTCATCTGAGTGATAAACAACTCGACTTCTTTGCCTTTTGGGATACAATTCCAAGGCCCACTCCCATAGCCCCTCAGAGGGTTCCAAAGGGATTGAGCCCCAGTTGCTCCAGTGATAACCCACTCATTCACTCACTCTTTACTGACCCTCCCCTCTCATCATGCCTCCTAGGGTCACCTCCCAAACAAAGTACTTGCACCGAAATACTTATCTCGGGGTTGGTTTGCAGGGGAATCCAAGCTAAGACACCTGTTTTTTATGGGGCACCTAGGTAGCTCAGTAGGTTAAGTGTCTGACTCCTGATCTCAGCTTAGGTCTTGATCTCAAGGTCATGAGTTCAAGCCCTGTGTGGGGCTCCACACTGGGTGTAGAGATTACATTAAAAAAAAAAAAAAAGGACACCCATTATGGATTGAATTTTGTCTCCCAAAAAGATATGTTGAAGTTTCAATCCTCAGGACCTTAAAGCGTTGACACTGTTTGAACATAGAACCATTACAGATGTGGTTAGTTAAGATTAGGCCATATGGAAGCCAAGTGGTCTTTGGCACAACAGGAGGAGAGGGATACATTGGGAGGGAACAGTCATGGGATGACAGAAGAGCGATTTCAGTGATCTGCAAGCCAATACCACAGAATACCCACAGACACCAGAAGCCAGAAGAGGCAAGGCCTCTCCCTGACAGGTTCGTTTCAGAGGGAACATGGCCCTGCCCACACTGCATGTTTGAATGTCTAAGCCTCTAGAAAATGAAACCATAAATTTCTGTTGTTTGAGGCACTCTGTTACAGCAGCCCTAGGCAACTAACCCAGTATGTGGTGGCAGAGTTCTCATGAGGGAAGGCTCAGCCTCAGTCTGGGGGTCAGTGGCTCTCTCTCTGATGCTCACCAGCATCTCAGCAGTCCCCTCATTAGACGGGGACAGGAGCTACAGGGTCTGCACTGGGCTCTGAGATGCAACGACAGACGCAGACCAGGCAGGGGCCTCTGCAGACCGTCTGCACCCTTCCTGCTCCCACCTCCACCCGCCCTTAAACCTAATACCACAATCCCTTACTGATATTAAAAACTGACAAGGAATTTTGCCACCGGCACTAGCATTTTAATATTGAAAGGTTGTGAAATCTAATAAGACCTACAAGAAGGTTGATGGGGGTGGCGTGATTTTTTTTCCCCTTTTGAGCTTCAATAGAACTGAGATTCAATAAGCAAATGTGACAGAATGTGTGATTTCCCCTTGATCTGCCGAGGCCAGGCACTTCCTGTTTAATAACCTTAAACCGGCGCCCCCTCCCCAACCCTCCCAGAGCCTCCCTTCCCCCAGCATCTCTCCCCGCATCTTATCAGAATAATCCTTCATTTGAACGCAGCTCAGACTGGCACTTTGATGGCACCTTATCACCGCTTGAAGACACAAAGAGAACACGCTGAAATATTATTTTTCCCCTTTGTGGAAAGGTGTTAATAAGATCTTCCTGCCATCGTCCTGCCTGAGATGGCGGGAGATCCCTGATCCCAGTCCTTTCTGGTCAAATCCCAGCTTTAAAATCTGTCCATAAAGGAGGGTGTTCCTGGCCCACAGCCTGCCCAGATGAGGGAGACTGAGACAGAGAATTTACAACCAGAAAGTGACAAGCAGTGGGAGGAGCCCGCACCTGACCTGAGCGGCTGCGCTCTGACTGTCCACGGCAGATACACGCGTGACAGTGACAGCAAGTACTCCTGGGGCGGCAAGGAACTCTGGGCAGGGGGCTCTGGGCAGGCCGACAAGCACAGAGTGACACCCCAGAGATGTCCTGCGGCCTCACCTGCCCCCAGCTCTAAGACGGCTCCCAGCTCAGGACAGCTGAGAGATTTCTGGTTTCTAATAAGATGAGCCCTTGCAGGGACAGAATAAAATAAAAATAAAAAAGCTTCAGTTTTCGGGAGTAAACCAAAGAGAACTTTGCTAGACCTAAAAATAAATAAATAAATAGATTTTAAGTCTGTGGAGTAAACGTCACTAAATCTGTTATGAGCTGAACTGTGTCCTCCCCCACCCCAAATTCATGTGTTGAAACCAAAACCCCCAATGTGACTATATTAGGAGATAGGGCCTTTAAGGAGGTAACTAAGATTAAATAAAGTCCAATATGGTCCAACAATCCCTGATGTCCTTAACCAGTGTCCTTGTAAGAGGAGGAAAAGACACTAGGGATATGCATACATTGGAAAGGCCACGTGAGGACACAGTGAAAAGGCAGCAATCTGCAAGCCAAGAAGAGAGGCCTCAGGAAAAACCAAACCTTGACTTTGGACTTCTAGGCTCTAGAACTGTGAGAAAATAAAATTCCATTGTTTAAGCCACTCAGTGTGTCCTATTTTGTTATGGCAACTCTAGTGAACTAATACACAATCCTTCATTCTGACTCCAATCCCCTCACTAAAACCCAGAAAGGGTAAGTTACTTGTTCTTGGTCACACACCTTACTCATGATAGAATCAGAATTAAAATCCAAAACCCTGCTCTCAGTTTCATGCTAATTATGCCTCACCAGCTTCTCCACAAAAGAACAAAAGACTAGTGCCCAAAAGTCACCACTGCCCATTAAACTTCAATGTACACACTCAAAAGCACCTTAATTTTTAATAAAGGAATAAAAATTCCCCAATCTCCATTGCTCTGAGTACTCTTGGGCAGGAATGAGAGAGCTTTTCCTGCACAAACCACCATCATGAGGACTCGGTATTTACTTGGATAAATGGTAATCTCCCCCAGAATGGCAGGCAGCCTCGGAGGGTCACCTGACTGATAACATTTGCAGTTGCTATGTTACTTCAGCTCCTAATTTGCTGTCATTTGTTACCTGGAGTTTCTGGAATTCCCTGCAAAGCTAAAGGAGGCAGACAAGGAACCATGCTGGCTGGGAATGGGTACCACCAGACTCCCTACGAATCATACCCGGGCCCCATGAGTGTCTGAGCCAAGATCCCAGCTCAGAGGAGCAGCACACTGGCCCCATACTTTCCCTACTGGGTCACTTCTCCTAGGGCCACAAGGGAAAGGATGGTAACAGGGATGGGAGAGCCATGGATGCTGCCCATGCAGATGGAATAAGGAGGGGGCAGACCAGAAGGTACTCATTAAGGACCATTTAATGTTTAATATCAGTAGCCAGAACATAGAGACCTTGTGGTGTCATGGAAAAGAGCACTAGATTTAGAGCCCAAAGACCCAGGTCTGAACACAGACTCTACTAAGAATAGCTGTTTGCCTTGGGGAACTGTTTCAACCTCTCAGAGCTTTGCTTTAGTCACCTATACTGAAGATATGGAATGATCTAATGCACAGGAGAGCTTTTAGTGGTGCCTGATGCATGTTGGGCTCAACATAATTATTTGGACCTTCTTTGGTCCCATCTGTAGGTACACCTTAGAAGAGGAGTTGGCCTTTCAACCTCAGAGGGCTGGGAACGAAAAGCTGGGAAGACCATAATGACAGATAAGACAAGAGAGAGAACCACAGAAGGACAGAAGTCAAATAGAGACCACACCAGGCCACATCCTGGGAGTCCCAGGCAACACCAGGCATGGCCAGGGCACTCTGTCTTCTCCCTTCCATTATGTCATGGAAGAAGACTCTTTTGAGGAATAGAGTTTTCAGTTAAGAGAATAGTTTCTGGTAGTTACAACAATCCAGCCAAGTGTGAGAAGTGATGGAGAGGTGGCCAAGGAGAGGGCTGGAGGGGCAGGGCATGCTGGGTTCTCCCCCTGGCCTCTTTAATCCACACCAGGAGCAATCTCAGTACAGGCCTTCTCCAGCCCTGCAAATAGGCCCAAGAAGCAGGGAGGAGGGGAGACCCCAGCAGACTCTACGCCAATAATAGGTAATGGTCCAATGAAGCCTAAGAGAAGACATAGGTTTCGGGACATAGGTTTACTGGGAATCGAGACATAGGCTTACTGGGGGAACTCAAAAACAGGAAGTCCAGGGGCGGCGGACTGGACAAAGCCTGTACTGTGGGATCTACGTGCAGCAAGCTTTCATAGCACAGCAGCTTAGCCTTCCCCTCCTCGCATGGCCAGTGTTCTAAGGAGATTAAGTCCCGCCATCCAGACATTCCTTCTTACAAAGGACACACTCCAGGCTGGCCACCCCCAAAGACGCTAACCTTGAACGGTGAACAACACGTTCTTCTGCATATTCTGCCTGATGGGAATATAGAAGGAGAACAGGATCCCTACACTCTTAAGACAGTGATTAGTAGGGGCATTCAGGGTGTGGTTATACGAACTAGCTTCCCAGCACATACTACACAGGATCTGAGGACAGGGCTTGTGGTTGGCATGGAGAATCTTCCTGATCCTCTCTGCCAGCTCTGGTAGAAAGAAGCTTGTGCCAGTCATGTGAGCTGGCCCATGATCAGCAAAAAGGCTCAGTACAATTCTGGTAAAGTGGATGACAGGGCACTTTCCTATAGGAATCTCATTTATCCACATTCTTCTGCAGAGCCTGTGGGGTGTCCGTCTGCACATATGTCTGTCACAGTATCTGGGAACAAGTTCAAGGAAAAGACCCTCCACCAAGAAGAGTGTTACTTTGTCTATTAATTAATTTAACGTATTTCAGTATAAACAAGATGGGATGTGTGTAAAACTATCTCTTAGTCCCTTTAGAGGTGGTTAGCATTCGAGGTACCCTAAAACTAACCCTCCGGTCAACTACATAGAGAGGCCCAAATCCGGTACCACTTCCTTCAGAGCTGATTATTAGCATTTAGAATATCAATTTCAAAAATCTACGAAGTCAGTTTGCCACACAAAGACTGGACGAGCCTAGCCATTAGCGTAAGTGCTCATGCCTTGAGCAATGGCTTGGAGACTGGGATATAGCCAGGTCTGATCAAGGTGACCAGAGTAATCCAAAGGATGGGCACACAGCCAATGAAGGCTGCAGCATAATCAATGATTTGGCATTACACCTGCCACCATAACAAAGCCATGCTCCCTTTTCCAGATGCTCCATGCAGGATCACATTTCTGCAAACATGCCCCTCGACCCCCGCATCAAGGCTTCTGCCAGCACTGAACAGGAGAGAGGGGCTCCAACCACAATCAGGCGTTTCGGTCCACCTGCTGAAGGACTGGGAAAGCTGGAGATGTTGTCAAGTGTGGTCATCAGGGTAAAGCACTGGAATCCAACTGGCTACTCTAAATCCCGCCGCCACTGTTCATTGGCTGTGGGCCTTGGGCATGTTGCCTAATCTCTCTGTGCCTCAGTTAATATAGGCAAAGGGCTCAGACTCATGCTCACCAAAGAGTGAGGGCACAGTCAGTCAGCATTATTACCCTACAGAGGAGAGTGGAGCACCAGGCCATCCAAGCTCCAAGACATCAGGTTTTATTATGACAATAATAATTACCATTTAATGAGAACCTTAATCACTATAAGCACACTCTACCAGCTCCCGGAATTCCTCACAACAACTCTGTAGACGTAGCTATGATTATCCCCCCACTGGAGATGATGAAGGTGAAGCTCGGGAAGTTGCAGAAATGTGCTCCCTGCCACAGAGCCTAAAGTAGGACATAAAGTAAGTCCTATGTGACCCCAGAGTCTGGTTTCTTAGCCGCCACAGAGCCCACCTCTCCCTAGGATGCCACGCTACTTTCCAGGAATAGTTTGGCTCTCTGTGTTGACTCTTCTCCCAGGAAGAGAACTCATGGACAAGAGAATGGCTCACCTCTTTGGCAATTCTATTTCCCACTCTGCATTAATAAATGCACCTCCAGGTTTATGTGTCAGTCTCTTATAACTGAGTTTGGGGTCATAGCTCATGGCTTTGGTTCCTTAGATCTGTCTTTAAAAATCCCAGTGCTACAGCCACACCCTGGACCAATTAAATCCAAATCTCAGGGACTGTGACCCAAGCATTCTCTATTTCTCATAGCTCCCCCGAGCGATGACAATGATCTATAAGGTCATGAACCACTGGACTGAGATGAACCAGCAAGCAAGAATCTAACAGACTCTGTAAAACTAAACACCTGATCCTACAACATCCGGGGCTCAGAATCCAGTCCCACGGCTAAGTGCAATCCCATTGAGAGCCTCGCCCTCCCTCCCGATTCTCAGAGGAGAAAACTGGGGATGAACCCTAGGTTCAAACCAAGACTTTGCTTACCACCCCACAGAAAAGGGAATGGCCCTAAGGGGCCTGGGCTCCTCCTTCACATCCTCACCCCCAACCCCAGCACCAGCCCCAAGTGCTGCTCCTCCTGGCAGCTCACACCTTCTTCCATCTCTCCAACTCAGCCTCACACCACATATTTGAATCTGGACACGCGGTTATTACTCTCAATATGAAGGATCAGGCTTTGCCTCGGACATAATGGGTTGAATAAAATTTTATGGGCTCTCTGGAAGAACTGGTTGGGGGGCTGGAGGCAAAAGGGGAGGGCGAGGGGAGGGCAGATGGGTAACAGCTCCTGGGTCTCTCTCCAGGGGCAGATAGAAAGGCTAAAGCAGAATCCTGGGAAGATGCAAGCAATCAGCAACATTAGCATACAAAGTGCCTCCTCCAGACGTCAGCTCCTGGCAGCCAAGGATCCATCAGGGGCAGCAGGCTCTCATCCCAGCAATAAATACTTATGAAGGCTTGCTGATGCCAAACCTCTTGGGAGGCATGTTGGTAGGGAGAGAGCTGCCCAGAGCTGGGGGCTCAGGATTCACCAGTGGTCCCAGACAGGAGCCAGGGGCTGAGGGCAGAGGGTGGACGGAAGGTGATGGAGAACCCAGGGCAGATACAAGAAGCATGTGGGCACCCACAGATGGCCAGGGTGAGTCATGAAGACACCAGCTCCTCCACTGGCAAGCTGGGGGATGTGGAGCCTGGCACTGTCTCTCAGCACAGAAACTGCTTCTGTGAAGTGGGGGAGAAAAGCCACTGCCCAAAAGATGCTGTCGCAGTGCTCCACAGAGGCCTCACCTCCAACAGTGCGGACCAGATGGCCTTGACGTTTCCTTAGCTGGATTCAACTACAGATTGGGTTCTTCCTGAATGCAACCCACCTCCCTTCCCATTTATTCTAGAAAACTTGCCATGGTAAATTCCTTCCCTGCCGTTTTGAGCAGTAAGTCTTCTCCTAGCCACTGGCCACTTTTGCGACCCGGGAATGTCTTTCTCAAAGGCCTGGGAAGCATCCTTTGAAATGTAGTCATCGAAGGAGAGAGCACCCCCAGTCCTCTGTCTGCGCAAGCAAAGGTGCCTACCTTCCTTAAGGGGCCACTAGCAAACACAGATGTCTAAGCACACTGACCAAACCCCAACGACCTCCAGCGCTTTGCCCTAGTTCACCACAGCCCTGAAAACTCCTCTGCCTTTGTTTCCACAGAATTGAGTCCAATCTCTTTCTCCTGTAGCAACAGTCATGACTAAAGTCTTTCTTGCCTATTTAACTCTGTCTGGTGCAATTTTTCTTCAACACAAAGAACTCCAAAAAAAACCACACACAGACCTGAGGCCTCTGAGCATGAGTCCGGCTGGTTAATCTCTACAGACCTCCTTTGAGAAAATGTGATCGGCCAGGGATGTTCCTTTGGCAAAGGGATGAATCCCGGAACATGAGCCCTGGGAGGTACCACTTCTGACAAAGGAGAAGGCCGGAATTCAGAGACCCAGACCAGATACGTAATTTGCAGGCCCCAGTGCAAAATGAAAAAACAGGGCCCCTTGTTCAAACGGCAGGAATAACAACCATTTTTCTTTCTTCTGCAGGCTCTTTCTCAGTCCGCCTTGGTGTTTGTATGTGCTAATTAATGCTGCATTCCCTTGGGTATGAGACAGACAGTGGTTGAACACAGACCCTCTTGGTGTGGAATACACGTACCAATGCCAACCTTCCCTGTCCTCACACCCAGGAGGTGAGAGCAGTAGAGGTATCTGGGCTGGAGCAGGAGGCAGCTGAGAACCCACTGTAGGAAGGAAGTGAGGAGGTGGGAAGAGATAGGACATGCATGAGCCAAGATTACCAGCTCCCAGTGTACACTCCATTGTCCCATGGATTTCTTCTTTTTTTTTTTTTTTTAAGATTTTATTTATTTACTTGAGAGAGAAAGAGTGAGTGTGAAATAGAGAGCATGAGCAGGGGGGCAGGGGCAGAGGGAGAAGCAGACTCCCTGCTGAGCAAGGAGCCTGATGTGGGGCTTGATCCCAGGACCCTGAGACCATGACCCAAGCTGAAGGCAGACGCTTAACCCACTGAGCCACCCAGGCACCCATGTCCCATGGATTTCACTCACAAACACAAATTCAAAGAGAAATTCTTGAGAATCTCAAAAGAGTAGCACAGGGCATTAAACTGCAAGTACAGGGCCCCCATCTGCTGCTCCATTAGTCATTCACCAGGGAGCCAGCCCTGCAGAGACCTTCAGTGCTCTGCTCATGACCACACAGCCACTTGGCCAGCAGAGCCAAGACTAGAACTGGGTCTCTGACTTCCAGTTCTGGGCCTTCCCCTAGCCCCCAGGCCTGAGAAGCCCCTATGTTGGAGCGACTTCCTCAAAATTTTCTAAGTGCCTGCCTGGTGCGTAGGACTAGCTGGGCCAGCACTGCAGTCTGGGCAGGACACCCCAAGCCAGAACCAAGACCCACATGGAACCCTCTATCCACTGGAGCTCTGGGACTCAGGCACACAGGCTGTCATGTGACCAGACCCCAGTTCCAGGAGGATCCCATGAGGGAGGCCTGTCAGGTGGACCGCATGTGTGGCAATTCTTTCATGTGACTGGGAGATTAGGAGGCCAGATGATGCAGATTTGAGGTAGACTGTCCCTCAGACACTCTCCTCGGCACAGGAATAGTCCAGGGCTCTGAGATACCCACAGTCCACCACCAAGCCCCAGGGGCATCCCTTACTCTGTGTGCCCCCTAACACCGGGTGAGGCTGATGGGGGATCCCAAGATGGTCTCTCCCCCTCTGCAGGCTCTACATCATGTGTCAGGCAGTCCTCAGCAAATGGCTGTACCTATTCCCTCCCAGGGTTTTCGAGAACCCTGCTTCACCACACCAATAGGCCCTTTCTAATGGATGTGCTGATATCGTACTCTATGGGGTCCATCTCAAGCCTGTGCCAAAGCAAGGATGGACACTGTCTGTCTGCATGGACAGCAATGTGGCCAGAGCCGAAGGAGGGATAGTCACCAGCAAGAGGGGTTGGACCACACCAGAGCCTCAGCTTCAACCCCACAAACCTTACCACGCAGACATAATCCTCTGTTCTTTTTAACTCTAATTTAATGAGACTGATTTTCAGGTGCACAGATTTGGTCGTATGATTCCATTACCATGTACTTCTCAGTCAGTTATCATGGACCATCTCTGTCCTTACTGAGAAGTTTTATACATCCAGGAGTCCAACTGGATGAAAAACCAATACCTAGCTTGTTAAGAGATTGAATGAGCAAGTGAGAGACTGATGACTGAAACAGCACATTTTACTTAGCACTTTCTATGCTGCAGCCACTATGCTAAACACCATACATGAACTATCTCATTTAATGCTTTCAACAACCCTGTGAGGAAGGTACTAATAAAATCTATGATTGCAAAGAGAACCAAGAGAGGTTGAGGCATTTGCCCACGATCACACAATCAAGGGTTAAAGCCTAAATATGAACCCAGACAGCCTGATCTCATGCTCCTTCTCCAATATCACCTCCTCATTACAATGCTTTAAGGTTCCTGTCCCCTAGACTGCAAGCACCTCACCCACCAGAGTTAACATATCCTCCCAGGCTGCTTCTGCTGAGACAATCAGCAATATCAGAAAGATCCACTGTTTAATGGACTCATCAAACAGCAGACTATTGGTCTATAGCTGGCATTTTACTGATGTGTTGTTACCACTCTATCCCAAAACATCTTATATCAACTGTTTTATAATACTCAAATACCCTTATGGCCTGGATTTTCCAGCGTAATCTTGATTTCAATATTGTGACCTATTTTTTATAGAGCCACAAAACGTTAGAGAAATTATAATATATTCACATCCAAAATAGATTCCCCACTCTGTTTCTTGCATCCAAAAGGGTCCCAAATTCTTTGATTAGATTTCCATTCTCAAAATTCCTTGAAAAAACACGGTCATGATCCAGTGTTGATAGAGGAGTTTGAGCTGCCATCTTCCTCAATGGCTGGGGCTAATTTACACTTTAGCAAAGCCACTGTACCACGTGGTATAATCACCACAGCTGAGTCAAAGCAGCTCCCAGTCACAGGCTCTGGTGTTTAATTAGCCTCCATATACCTATTGACTGCAACCATCATCACTGAGCCAATTCTTTTTTTTTTTTTTAAGATTTTTATTTATTTATTTGACACAGAGAGAGAGAGAGATCACAAGTAGGCAGAGAGGCAGGCAGAGAGAGAGGGGGAGGCAGGCTCCCCGCTGAGCAGAGAGCCCGATGTGGGGCTCGATCCCAGGACCCTGAGACCATGACCTGAGCTGAAGGCAGAGGCTTAAGCCATTGAGCCACCCAGGCGCCCCGCTGAGCCAATTCTTATTCATATGGACTTCTGGTGGTAGTACTACTATTTTCCAGCAGCCTGATTTTCTCCCCTAGAGAACAGACAGCATATTGTCATAAAGCACTGAAGCAAGACCTTACCACTCCTCATGTCATGCTACTGTGCCATGGCACTGAGCCCTGTGTAAACCTGGCCAGGTCACCCAGACTGCAGGCCTAATGGTGCTAGGAACACATGTGGTCAGGCATTCTGCTGGTCCTGGAGTTGACAGACTGTAAACACCCTCACCTACCCACCTACGCAGCCACCCAACCCTTTCACGTGTGTTTACACAAACCTCCTCCCTGTCATATCCAAGAAACATGGAAAATATCCTTGGTCAAAAGCCCTGGTGACCAGTGGTTCCAAATGACTGGCTCTCGGTGGAAGGCAGAGATTTGCATCTTCTATCAGTATCTAGCCTCCAATAACGCCTTGACAACTGAGCCTTTTTTTTTTTAAAGATTGTATTTATTTATTTGACAGACAGAGATCACAAGTAGTCAGAGAGAGAGAGAGAGACGAGGAAGCAGGCTCCCCGCTGAGCCTGATGCGGGGCTCGATCCCAGGACCCTGGGATCATGACCTGAGCCGAAGGCAGAGGCTTTAACCCACTGAGCCACCCAGGTACCCCACGACAACTGAGCCTTTAATTGATGTCACCAGCGTCCTGAAAGCTATCTCACTCTGTTGGATGGAGCATGGGGCTCATGACCCAACAGTCATGGGATGTGCGGCGGGCAGCACCAGGCTCCCTTGCCTGCCCTGCAATAACTTGTATGTATTTGGATATATATGAAATGACTTAGCTCTTTGCTTTCTGAAGTAAAAGGAAGTTTATATTAAAATATATCAGCACAAGTCAAGATATTAAACAAAAATCAAAGGCTCTCTGTGTTGGAGTTAGGAAAAAAGACCGGGTTCGTGTCCTCCAGAGCAAGAGCTCCAAGTCTGCAGAAGAGAGGGTGGAGGGCAGACAAATGATCTGGGGAGATAACAGACTGAGGCAAGCATGACTTTGTTTGGCCATCACTGATCCATCACACAGGTTCAGACAGGCCCGTCTTCCACATGCTAGTTGACCTGGATGGCCGTTAGTGGAGCAAAAACACTACAAGCTGTCAGCAGTGCGCTGGGAGTAATGAAGGCAAGACCAGAAGGTGAGCAGTGTGGTCAGAACCTCAGAGAGCAAAAAGCAAGATGTCAAAGCCAAGTCTCTGTGGCAGAGTAGAGTGCAGGGCACGACCATGGTTAGACATGGAAAGAGCAAAACAAAAGATACTGAATCCAGTAAGGATAAAAGACTCAAAGCTGGGGCGCCTGGGTGGCTCAGTGGGTTAAAGCCGCTGCCTTCGGCTCAGGTCATGATCTCAGGATCCTGGGATCGAGCCCCGCA
>NW_019154111.1:11009469-11053834 GCF_002288905.1 Enhydra lutris kenyoni
AGTGGCTCAGTGGGTTAAAGCCGCTGCCTTCGGCTCAGGTCATGATCTCAGGATCCTGGGATCGAGCCCCGCATCAGGCTCTCTGCTCGGCGGGGAGCCTGCTTCCTCCTCTCTCTCTCTGCCTGCCTCTCTGCCTACTTGTGTTCTCTGTCGGATAAATAAATAAAATCTTTAAAAAAAAAAAAAAAAAAAGACTCAAAGCTGGCACATCTAAGATCAGACTGGCCAGAGCCAGTGGGAGTGCAAGGTCCTGAGATCAAATGGAAAGGCAGTCCAGGAGAGCTCCCACAGAGTCACTGTTTGGAGGGCTACTCTCTCTCACCCTCCTCAGCGACCATTTTAATATGTTAACATGCCCTCATTTTACTTTGTGGGGCACCTATGTGGCTCAGTGGGTTAAGCATCTGCCTTCAGCTCTGGTCATGATCCCAGGATTCTGGGATCAAGCCCTGTGTCTGGGCCCAGCTCAGCAGAGAGTCCGATTCTCCCTCTCCCTCTCCCTCTGTTGCTCCCCCTGCTTGTTCTCTCTTTCTCTCTTTGTCAAATAAATAAATAAGTAAAATCTGAAGAAAAAAAATTTAAGTTTTTACTTTGTATATGTTTCTGGAAAATATATACTGTGGTTCTGTATGCATGCATTTCTCATTTATATAAATGTTACTGTGCTGTAGATCTCATTCCCTTTTTCTTAATTCTTTTCAACCAACACTCTGTTTTTTAAAATCTTCCCTCATTGATATGTGCGTACCCAGCCTCTGTTTCTAGCCACTGCGCAGTAATCCATAGGGAGAATCTGTTACACTGTGTCACACATTTCCCTGGTGATGGTGACCCAGACTGCCTCCAACTCGCCACCACCACCGAATGATGGGACTGTGGGTACCCTCACAAATGCCACTAGGGACCTGTTAAAGAATGTCTTTGGGATATATGCCCAGGAATAAAATTGCTGGATCATATGGAAAACGGATTCTTACTTTAACTAAACAGCTTGAGACAGCTCTCCAGGATGGTTGCACAATCTATGTGCCCACCAGTGGGGAAGTGCAGCTCCTATACCTGAGGGCTCTCTTTTGAAGGTCAGAGGTCTGCCCTTTTCAACTCATCTTTCTGTACCAGGCACCTAATATAATCAAACAGAAGCCTCAAACAAGAGTCACTTCCAACTTCCCAGGGTGACCACATAAATATCCAAGAGAACACGCTTGCCCACAGTTGTGAATTTCTTCTAGCTCCTACCTAAATGTTCCCACCTTATTGTCAGGATTTCAAAGCGTAAAATAACCGAGGCATATTTTTAGGCAACTGTGTTTCTAGCCTGCCCCAAGCCCCTTGACCTACCAGCTTCAACTGCCTGCATCAGTAGACAGCAGTAAGGAAGTAACTCCAAAACTCCATACTGCATTAACTATAGCTTCATTAGTCCATAAGATTCTGTTAACCCACTGTACTTTATGTTGGTGTTTTATTTAGCATATTTTGTTATCTTAGAATTAGCTATCTTCTGTTGTCTTTCTCATTTTACCATTGATATTTTCCTTTTGTTATTCTACTCTCCTCTAATTAAATACACGTATATGTGCATATGAATCATTGTAATACATATGGATTTGACTCAACTTCTACTGCCAACACTGCAGTACATAAAACTGTGTCTTCGTCTCTAGTCCTGGGGCACATGGCTCTTTTCTAGACCTCTTTTTATTGTACCTCTCTCTAATTGCATTCCCTCCTGCCTACAGAAGGAGAACCAGTTGGTGTTCTTCATGTCTTTATTACAAATGGGCTTGTTGAAGAAGCTTCTATTTGTTCCCCAACAGCAATTCTTCATGTTTTCATGGTAATGGGATTTTTAGCTAGTACATGATAGCCTAGGCAAAATCTATTATTTCCTTGCTTTCTTGCAGATGGATGTGGCCCTGTGAAAAAATTCTGATGTGTATAATTTCTATAATGGGATGTGTATAATTTCTAGGGCATATGCTCAAAAGGAATCTTCCCTTCATACTCCCCCCTCCTACTGCCTGGAAGGGGGATGTGATGATGAGTTCTGGCTGCCATCTTGGATCGTGAGATAAACATGGCATACAGAGGATGACACAAAACCAACAGGGAAGGATACTGGGTCTTCAATAATTGTTGAGCTACCCCAGAAGCTCTGGAAGGCTTACCTAGCCTTGGAAAAATAAACTTCTATTTCATGTAAGCCACTAATGTTATAGATTAGCCTAACCAACACATATATACCAGGGGACAGCAAACTTTTTGTGTGGAGAACCCAGTGGAAAATATTTTAGACTTTGCAGGCCATTCCATCTCTGTTGCAAACTATTCACCTCTGCCTTTGTAACACAAAAGCAGCCAAAGATAACAAATGGGTGTGGTTGCTATTCCAATAAAACTTTGGGGGGGGGGGGCAACAGGGTGCCACCCCATATATAGTATTAGTTCATGTTTTTAGACTTTATGTAAATGGCCTCACATGCTATGTATCTTCTGCTACTTGGTTTCTTCCCTCAACATTACATTTTTTTTTAAAGATTTTATTTATTTATTTGACAGACAGAGATCACAAGTAGGCAGAGAGGCAGGCAGAGAGAGAGAGAGGAAGGGAAGCAGGCTCCCTGCTGAGCAGAGAGCCTGATGCGGCGCTCGATCCTAGGATCCCGGGATCATGACCCGAGCCGAAGGCAGCGGCTTTAACCCACTGAGCCACCCAGGCGCCCCTCAACATTACATTTTTGAGATTTATCCATGTTACACGTATAGATTTAATCATTTCCATCACCAGAAATGATAGCACTGAATGAATGTTTCACAATTCATTCCTTCAATCCTATGGGATGGTCGTCCACATTCTTCCTAATGTCATTCTCTCAACAGTGTTAGTATGTTCCTACCCAAACTCCTAGAAATGCCCACTAATGCATATCAATGTCTCTAGAATTCGCAACTGGGAATGAAGTTACAGCATTCGCAGCTTTACTGGATGTATCCCAACTTTCTCTCCATAACTATACCAGTGAGACCGTCCATGAGAGTATGGTACCCTTCTCCACTCTTACTGATCAAAACTCAGTATTATCAGATTTCATAAATGTTGTCAATCTGATGGATCAGAAATGTATCTCAGTGTGATTTTAATTTGCATTTTCCTGTTTACTAGTGATGTTGAACATATCCTCATGTATTCACCGGTCATTTAAACATCCCTTTTGTGAAACTCCCTGGTCATATCCTTTGTCTCATTTTCTGTTACATTATTTGTAACTTTCATGTTGATTTGTAAGCGGTTTTCTCATATTCTAATTACTAATTATGTACCTTTTAGAAGCTTTACAAATATGTTTTCCAAGTCTGTAACTTGACTTTAGGCATGTATTTTGATACATGAATGTTTTAAATTTTAATATAGTCAAATCTATCAAACTTCTTTTTGTTACTGCTTTTGGCATCTTGTTTAAGAAACCTTTCCTACTGGGGCGCCTGGGTGGCTCAGTCAGTTAAGCATCTAACTCTTAATTTTGGCTCAGGTCATGATCTTAGGGTTGTGAGACTGAGCCCCATGTCAGGCTCTGAGCTGGGAAATGCAGGGCATGGAGCCTGCTTAAGATTCTCCCTCTCCCTCTGCCTCACCTTCACACAGGCACATGCCCTCTATCTTTCTCTCTCTCTCTCTCTCTTTGAATTAAAAAAAAGAAGAAAAAAAGAAACCCTTCCTACTTCCAAGGCCATGAAGGCATTTTCTTACAGTTTTCCCCAAATTTTAGGTCCTCAAATATCCTGAAATCTATTTAGTATCAATTTGAAATATAGAATTTTTTTCCATTACAGATGACCAGATAGCCTACTGTCATTTTTAAAATAGCCCATGCATTCCTAACAGACTTGTAAACACTCTGTTACATATCAAATTCCCATACAGTCACAATTTTATTTCTGGGATCTCTTTTCTGTTCCTTTGCCAATACCAAACCACCCTAATCATTATAGTTTTATAAATAGCCTTGATTTTTAAGAGCTCAATTCCCATCATTCTTACTCTTTTTCTTCAAAATTCTCCTGGATATTCCTGGTCCTTCCTTTGCTCTCCCAAATAAATTTTAGAGTCAGCTTAGCAGGTTATATGAAAAAAAAAAAAGTTTTGGGATTTTGCCTTGAATTGCATCCAATTTATGGATTGATCTGGAGATAATTGACATTTTTATAACACTGAGTCCTAACCACTCTATCTCTTGCACTCCCACAGCATCAAATGATAATAATTTGAGGTGGATTTATGGCCAATTGAACTGCTTTAACCAAAGATTGCTGATTAATAGTTCTGTGTCAATCCAGAGAAAAGTTCTCACCTCATTGCTACAAGATTCTGTCCTTGGCCCTGTCCTTTTGAAAATATGTCAATCAATTATTCAGATAACACCAACCTGCTGGGGAGAGCACATGCCATTGAGGACACAATCAGACTTCAGAATGACCTCAAGTCTAGAACGCCTGGCTGAAGCCAGGTAGATAAAATTTGACAAGTATAAATGCATGGCCCAGCAGTGGTCTCTGAAATTCACTTGCACAAACGCAGAAAGGTGCAGAGGGAGTAGTGATTTGACAGCAATTCATGTGAAAAGGATTTTGTGGCACAAGAGAGGCAGTTAGGTGGTCACTGATCACAAACCTAATATGAAGCGATACTGTGATGCGGTCATTGAAAGACCTAATGCAAACTTATTAAAGCACAATACCCAGGTCACGTGAAGCACAAGCTCCCCTGCTCTGGTGGAATCTGATCACATCCTCATCACTGGCTTCCTCTTTGGATGCCACCGCTTATCTCAGAGCAGCTAGAGGAGGAAAACAAACAGTGAGAGATACGGAAAACTTCTCATCTGGCATCTGGACAAAGAGACATCCATGCTATTACTGCAAATGAAGCAGCAAAGTAAAAAGCCACAACGATCCAGCCTACCTAGGAGAAAGCGCTCTACCCTACCCTGAAGCAAGGGAAGAGACCGGGGTACAGGAGGTGGTGAATTTCTGCTGCCAGAGTCATATTAGTGACTCAGTGACCATCTCCCAGGACACCTGTGCTGAGTAACTTCACTCCCCCGTCATGGTCAGTGACCACGGCTTAAATATCACACTTTCTCTCTCATTTCTGCCTAGTCCAACACAAACTTCTTCAATCACAGATTTGGGAAAGAAACAATACACATGTAAGCAAGTGCCAGAACACAGAGTAATTACATAATCCAGTTTTGCCCAGATTAGGAAAATTTTCATTATCTTCTTTATTTAAAATAATGCATTTATGGGGTGCCTGGGTGGCTCAGTGGGTTAAAGCTTCTGCATTTGGCTCAGATCATGATCTCAGGGTCCTGGGATTGAGCCCCACATCACGCTTTCTGCTCAGCAGGGAGCCTGCTTCCCCACCTCTCTCTGTGCCTGCCTCTCTGTCTACTGGTGATCTCTGTCAAATAAGTAAATAAAACCTTTAAAAAATGCATTTATGAAATATTTCAAATACACAAAAAGCACAGAGAATAATAAAACAAATACCAATGTGTCTGCCACAGAGGATTAGCAATTGCTAAACTCTGCAATATAGACTGCTTAAGATTTGTTAAAAGAAACAAAGCATGACAGGTATAGTTAAAGTCCTCGTCCCTGCCCTGTTGTCCCATTTCCTAGGAGACAATTCTCCTAAAGTGAGTGGAGATCCTTCTCATGTATGTATTTGAGTCTTACTACATCTGTTTCCATAAAAGTATACAGTATGGTTTTATGCTTTTAAAATATACAAAAATGGTTCCATGCTATTTATAATACTCTGCAACCTGCTTACTTAGGAGACCGTCATGAACAGGGCTGCAACCGTGTCTCTGTAACAGCTCCTTGTCTGTACCTGGCTGTCTCTAGAGTACATACATCTAGGGGTAGAACGGCTGTATCGTCAAGTCAGCACATCTTCCACGTTACTAGATACTGATGAACTGACTATATCCATGAGCGCTATAAGACACTTTCCACTGTCTTACATTCTTGCTGCTACTTAGTATTCTCAAACTTAAATTCTTGCTAAACTGGTAGCTAGGAAATAATACCTCATCACTGTGGGATCTGGTGTGTTTCCCAAAATCCCAGTAAGAGGAAACATTTTTCATATAATTCTTGGCCATCTGGGATTCCTCACCTGTGAATTGCTTCATCTTTATCCTTTGATTATTTTTAGTGGTGCTATTTCTTTTCTGTTATTGATTTATGGAATTCTTCACATGTTCTAGATATTCATCTTTGATGGGTTGTATACACTCAAATGTCTTCTCCCTCTTATAACTTCATTTTCTCTCTAGCTCTGCTCTGATGCTATTCTCACTCCACACTGAGCCACTCTTCCCAAGTCACCTGTCATATTTACTGGCACAAGCATGGTTTTACCAAGCAAGTCGTCTGGGTCATTGCTTATTTTTATTTTTGGCATGAACCTTGCAATTCTAATAACTTCCACGGGGATGTTTTGTTTTGGTTTTGGTTTGGGGGGGGGTATCATTGGGAGTTCAAGGATTAAGGCATTCAGGTGTTTCTTTTCTCTCCCATAGTAGTGTTTAGTGTTTAGTGGAAAAGTTTTATTGGTAAGCAGCAAAACCAATCAGTCCAGGGCCTGGGCTCTGAGAATGCAGTTCAGGGAGAAGGATGGGGGAAAAGCATAGTAGGAAGCAAAGTCTCTGACTAGCCAGCTGTATCTGGGCTTGCCAGTCAGGTGGGCCCTGGCTTGGCTGTGGTTTCCATCTCAGCATCATGAAGTGGAGCTGCTGAATGTGACGTGCCTGAAACATCATCGCCGTGCCCATCTCAATAGCGTCTTCACTGTGTGAGCAGGCTCAGTGGTGAGGAAAAGGGAAATGGTGGGCTAGTTCTTATTCTTTCCTTCAGCAGTGACTTATGGAGTCTCTACACAGCCTCAGGAACAAGTGCTGGGGATTCAGTGGAGACCTATACTCCAGGGAGCCTCAGTAAAGTCTAGTAGCCAAATG
Source organism: Enhydra lutris kenyoni (assembly GCF_002288905.1). Lineage (NCBI taxonomy): Eukaryota > Metazoa > Chordata > Mammalia > Carnivora > Mustelidae > Enhydra > Enhydra lutris. Next base: position 11,016,498 of record NW_019154111.1, read on the forward strand.
GAGACAAATTGAATGAACAAATGATTTTATAGTTATAAGCCAGACTGAGGAAAACAAGAGTAGATGAGAATGCATACTAAAGGAATTGGCAAGTGAAGGACAAAGAGATAATGTAGGTCAGGAAAGGCTTCCTGAAAGAAGAGACACTTGAGCTGAGGTCACAAGCATAAACAGGAGTTTGCTGAATGAAGGGGTTTGGTGAGAGAGAAAAACAGTCCAAGCAAAGAGAAGGTGTGCAAATTCACTGAGAGAAAGGACACAAGGGAGAGGCTTATTAGTTATGGGAAGCTTGTAGCCACTGAGGGGTTAGATCTCCATACCATCATTTAAAATAAGTTCATCTTTAGATCTGAGACACTAACACCATGCTCTCCTGGTCCTTGCTTTCTAGGTTATCAACTTCATTACTCATTCTTTCTTTCATATTTGTCTTTGCTTCACTCCTTGAACAACCGGGTAACTTACAATTCAATTCTGTTCCAGCACCATCTCCCCAGAATTCTTGTAAGGGATCAGTCCCACAAGAAGGCCCCCACTTCAGACACCAGTTGTAGGGATACCCACATTTCTGTCTGACTTGGCTACAAATTCAAGAGTCCCATAAGCCCCCCTCTTCAAGTTCCATAACTGACTAGAACAACTCACAGAATTCAGAAAAGCACTTTGCTTACTATTACTGGATTATCCCAAAGGATACAACTCAGGAAAAAATAAAAAGAAGCCATGCACAGGGCATAGTCTGGTGCAAGGAGCAGAGCAGGGAGCTTCTATATCCTCCCCAGGGAGCAATACCATCCCAGCAACTCAATCTGTTCACCAACCCAGAAGCTCTCCAAACCAAGTTATTTAGGGGTTTTATGGCAGTTCCATTATGTAGGTATGATTGATTAAATCACCGGCTAATGGTGATTGAAAATCGCTAGCTCCTCTATCCTCCCAGGAGGTTAGGCGCCCAACCCCCCAATACCATGATTGTTTCTCAGGTGAAGAGTCCCCACCCTAAAGCTACAAAGAGGCCTACCAAGAGTCACCTCATTAGTATAAAGTCAGGTTTGATTACAGGAGGCTCACCATGAATAATAAAAGATGTCCCTGTCACTCAGGAAATTCCAAGGATTTTAGGAGGTCTGTGCCAGCAATGCAGAGCCAAGACCAAATAGTATTTCTTATTATCCCACAGTCATTAATAAGAAAGATGAAGTCAGGTTTATAGTCAGGTCAACTTTCATCTATTTAATTTTTTATTAAAATATTACATTCCTTGTTTTATAATTAACAAGTAGTTATCTAATAAATTGAGAACAAAGTTTAAAGAAAGATGACACTAAGGTTCAAGCCAGAGATATTATTGACAACCTCAAGAGAAACAATCATTGCTTAGTCAGTACCTCTAGATCTCTTTTTTACATGCATTAGCCTCGATTTATGCCAGCTTTCTGTCTTCAGCACCATGGCCAGAGCTCCTACCTGAGGCCTCTGTCAGCACTAGCTACACTGAGACTTGAAGTCAGCAGGGCTCAAGGAAGGAAGGAGGGGAAGGAAAGAGACAAAGCCAGGAATTACTAGTTTGTTTCAGTTATCTTAGGGACTTTTCTCCATATCTGCTTGGGACAAAATTTTATCACTTCTGTTGAAAATGTTCCTGTACCACAATTTAAACAAAGCTGGGCAGGAGTGTGCTGGCTCACAGGCATACCAGGGTTCCCTTCTTTGTCCATCAGACAGGTTACTCTTAGCAATCCGTTTGCAAGTTCATCACTCAACCTAGTTCTACCAGTAGCCTTCACTGCAAGGGCTGGTTTTCTAACTTCTACAACCAGGCTCAGGCTTCAGACAGACCACTCTGGTCACACATTTTTTCTTAAAGAAAATATTTCTTAAGCATTCACTCTCTGGATGTTTAAATTTACAATGTGAATGCAATAAAACATTAGTTTAATGTCCAAGAAGTATGATATCCCTTCTGCAACCTGTCCATACTCACATACCAGAAAGAGATGTCTACCAAACACAAAGCAATGGTCATCTGATCTCAGGTCCCACTGAACTAGTTCTTCTCCCCATTTCTCCTTCTAGCTCCCACCCTATCACTTAGCTTATTTTATTATATTACAGCTCCTGGAGACCCAGAACAGGGAGGGGTCAAAGCAATGCTCCTTTTAGAACTATTAATGAGTGACAATTTATTAAGCATACTGCATGAAAAATACCAAATAGATAAGGTCAACTGGGAGCTTGCAATGGCTCACCTGATTATGACTAAAACTTATTAAAAAAAAAAAAAACAAACTTAGATCTACCCCAGCCATGGATGGATTATAAACCTCTGCCTCAAGGTGTACTGTTAAGGAAGAATGAACAAGACCACAGGAGCAAATTCCTATCACCAGCCCCATGGCTCAGAGAATGAGACCTACCATTGCTAGAGGGGAACATGGTAGGCTATAAGGAGCTGTGTCCCTCTCTTCAGCTTTCTGCACTGGCCCAGAATGAAGGAGGCCTTCCTCCCCACAAAGGAGGAGGAGCACTATTTGCTGGATCAAAGTCTGGGATCACGTAGTGCCTTGTTCCCTGCAAGCCCGGTCCCTGAACTGATGGTGACTTATGAATGCACTCTCTGGATGCAGTCATATATCACCCAGGACTGGATGACGTTGGGTGGACCAACCTCACCCATGCAGCTGGCTGGCTAAGCCCAAAAGGCTCCAACTTAAATGTTTTACAAGCATTACCTTCATCTACAAAACGGAAATCAGCTATTGTTCTTAAATGCCAGGCAGTGAAGGAAATTTTTACCACCACCCTCTGTTCTTCAATCTCTCCTCAGTCAGGGCAACTGCTGAGTCCTTCTCTCTATCCCTAACTCCTGCTGTGCCTCCTTCCTGGAGACCCAGGAGCAAATTTAAATTGTTCACCACTCTTTGGTACCATTTAGGAACTGCTGTCTTGAACCACAGGGTTCTTATGAATATAATTATTGAGACTGACCCAGATGCTGCCATTCAGGAATGCTGGGTCCGAAGATACAGTGCCAGGCCAGGGAGGGCAGGGGCCTCCCAGAAACGAAACCATACAGGACCGTCCCCTCCACTACCCTATTGTGCATGGAGACCTTGTGTGACAAGCTCTTTGCAATTTTCTATGGCTCTGCCTATGTGCTATTTTTTATGTTATCCAGACATTTAAAAATGGTCCATGTCCTTTGACTATTATTCAGCCTTAAAAAAGAAGGGAATTCTGACATCTGCTACAGCATGGCTGAAATTTGAGGACATATGCTAGTAAAATTAAGTCCAACACCAAAAAGACAAATACTGTATGGTTCTACTTATATGGGATATCTAGAGTAGTTGGATTCATAGCAGAAAGTGGCCGGATTGTTGCCAGGGGTTGCAGAGGGGAAGTGGAGAGGGGTTTTTTGTTTGTTTGTTTGTTTAACAGGTACAGAGTGTAGTTTCACAAGATAAAAAAGTTCTGGAGATTGGTTGGACAACTGTGTGAATGTACTTAACACTACTGAATTAAACATTTAAAGGGTTACAACAATAAAATGTATGTTATGTGTATTATAAGCACAATTTAACAATAAGAGATCTATGTCTTTCATTTCTTTTGCAGATTCCCCAGTAATGCCAGCACCATGCACAAATGCTACCCCACCTTCAGCTAAGTATTTTTATCAGTCATTGTAGACATTTCCACAGCCATCATTTTATTTTTCGATGTAATCCTCACAGTAATCTTGCAAGATAAGTATTTATTTATTTTAAAATTTGTACTTATTTGAGAGAGAGAGCAAGAGAGAGCACAAGTGGGGGACAGGGAGAGGGAGAAACAGGCTCCTTGATGAGCAGGGACCCCGACTGCAGGGCTCAAACCCAGGACACCGGGACTATGACCTGAGCCAAAGGCAGACACTTGACAAACCAAGTCACCCAGGTGCCCCACAAGATAGGTAGTTAGCCCAATTAACAATAAGGAAAGGGGACTCATCAACATTATGTGACTTGCCCACAGCTACTTGGAGACAAAACCAGGGGGACCCAGATCTCAGATTCAAAGTGACTATTATTTTCATAGCTGTACCTCAGCTTCTTCATAACTGAAGATCCAGAAGGAATTCCTCGGGCTCAGGACGTGTTCTGGAAACTCCTCCAGCATCAACAGCTGAGGATACATATTCATGTCAACCCAAAGCTTGGGAAGTGACTACTCACGTGTGGGTGTGTGCACGTGTGTATGTGCATGAGCTTACATGCACGTGTGCGCATCTGTGTGTGTGTGACTATTGACAGAAAACAAAAATACCACCTTTTATTTAGGGAGGAAAACCCACAAAGTCTCAAAGCCCCAAAGAAAGTGCGATAGTTCTAAACACAGACGTGACCAACCGGGAAGGGAACCAGCCTTGGAACTGGTTGCCATGGGCAACATAACACAATTCAGTCTCCCTGTCCTTGGCATGCATATGGCTTGCTGTCTCCAGGCCTCACAGCCTGAAATGTCTGAGCAAGGACCACAGACATGGTGAGGGAGGACATTCCTCCTCAAAGAGCAAATCCTTTTAGCTCTAGGATGAAGATAAATCTGAAGATAGAGCTCTGGAACAAGAGTTCCTCTCTAAGAAAGTAGAGGGGAGCTTAGAAAGTAAAAGGGAAATGGTGAACACAGGCCAACAGATCCTGCTGGAATCAACAGAAGTGTATACATTGCTCTGAAAAGTGGAGGAAGGGATTCTTCTAAGGTAGATGATTCTGATGGAAACACTGGCCTACTGTTGCTGACACAAGAAAGTCACATGGTTCTGCTTTGGGGGTTCTGCCTGGGTCAGCACTCCTCCAACCTCCCTCATTTTTTAAAGGTAGGGGGGCTCCATTCATTAATGGTCTCTATTTTAGCATCTTCGTTTTCACTAAATGAACAATATGACTCACTGCTCTCCCCTTCTCCTAAGCTCTTTTCTCTCCACTCCCTCCATTCTTACTTCTCTGCCATCTGCTTCTCTGATCAGCTGTCCCCTGAGAGCAGACATAAGGTGAATTGGAGACAGGCAAGGAGGTGGCCCCACAGAATGATGGAGGGATAAAGTTCAACCTGTTCCAGATCTCCTAGACCTTCTTACATGGGAATAGGTAAAGCAAGACCTCAAGCTTTTCAATTTCCAGTAAAACCTACTGACTTTGTATCCCAATGCATGTTATCTTCCCTGTCACTCAACAGCTAAAATAGGAAATTAGGAAAACATTTAAAAAAAAAAACAAAAAAAAACAGGAAAGCTGGAATATTTCAACCAACAGGCAAATGTCTTTGAAGTCCCTAGGTCCATCTCCAAGGTACTTACACCAAGCTTGGGTAGGCAGAGTTGATGTGCAAGAAATATGTATGGTAACCATATTATTAATGAGTTTATATCAGGCAGGAACCAACCAGTGACCTTAGGTAAATCACTTAATCTCTACAATCCTCAGTATCCTCATACATATAATTAGAAAGGCGTGTGGAAGAGAAAGAAAATATCTCTCCTACCCACTAGTGTTATGTGAGATCACAGACCTCTGCACAAGCTGTCAAAAAGGGTAAGTGGGGACCATCACTTGTTTCTGAGTCCTGTTTTGTCTCTCTCTCACCCTCACCCTCTCCAGGATCTCAGAGCAATGATAGATGGAGAGCAGAGGGAAGGCGGGTGGGGTAGAAGGAGCCAAGTAAAATCATGACAGCAACAAGAAAGCAAACACAAATGAGCTCTGCAAATGCTCGGGTGCATCTATAATTATAGTAAGTGCAGGGGAGGTGAAATGTGTGTGCAGTGTGTGAAATACTGGCTCCTGATCAATGCCACCTGCTCCCCAAGTTACCTGCCTGGTCCCCTGCGCCTCCTGTCCTGCACAGGATGTCCTGGATACTCAGTGGACAATAACAGCATCGCCTTTGATTCTAGTTAGAATGGACGTGAGACGGCAGCTTTGGAGCCAGGGTACCTGGACAGGCTGGCTCCGAAAGGGGCAAGCAGAAACCTGGCTGGGGCATCCTTTGAGTCCCAGGTAGGCCCATTACAGGAAGCCCCATTACCTTACAAACACACCTGAAGGCTCCAACTTGTCCCTTCTGTCTCATCGCACTTTATTAAGGAGACCTCGACTGAACCTTCGAAAATGGCTTTTTAATGGCTATTATTCCATCCAGAGGCTTTGGAGCAAAATGAGGAGAAGGAGGCAGCCTTGTGCTAGGTCATCAAGGCCACCCCAAACAATACCAAGTTGCCTGCAACCCTACAGAGATGTCTGACGCTAGTCTGCAGGGGATCAATGTAATTCAGTTCAACCAGCTGGTCATTTCTGTTCATCTGCCAAATAAAATTCCTAGACAAGCCCACATTACCACACTGGGCATTTTCTTCTAGATGACGGGAGCATCAGAGTCCCTCACTCCTCAGGACTGAAGTCATTCAACTGCCCCTTCTACCTGCGCCTAGCTCTTTAATGATCAGAACGGCTTGGGCCCTGCAGGTCGCAAGCTATCTACTTGGTGGGCTGTTTACCAATGATCTAGAAGAAAAGCAGGAAATACTCCTCCCAAAAAAGACAGCAGTTTTTTGCCTTTCCTAGTAATAATAGCAATAATAGCAGCTAACACCAATAGAGTCTTTACTCTGCACCAGGCTCTCTTCCAACTGCTTTTCTTCCCATATATTAACGACTAAACCCTCACCCTTCAGTCTTAATGAGGGCTGCCCATTTCAGAGCTGAGGAAATAGCTCAGACGTATTTCTATTTTAGTTTTTCTAAGAAGCTTCTTCCATCAGGAAGCCCATGAGATCTAAAGGAACAAGCAGTTAAGGGTGGCGCTCAAAGCTCCCTAGCTCCTTGTTCAGTGGTAAGAGTGATGGTATACTCGAGGGGAGGTGGGTGGGGATGCTTGGCATGCGCTTATCCCTGAGCCCCTGGTGTACACTCTACCAGCTGAAGCTGGCTCTGCCCACCCTGGAGGAAAAGGACTTAAGTGCTTCCTGGAGCCAGGTTCAAGGACACTTGTGTGCCCTGTGGCATAACGAGCCTAAGGACTGTCGATGGAGAACCCACTTCTAGGTCTGTGCCCCATCCATGTGAACAGAATGCTTCCTCAAGCTGAACTGAAACTAGCTCTTTGGGTTTCCACTGTTCTGTGCTCATGAAGCTAAAACAGCTGGCTACCACCTGTGGTGCAAGAGCAGGCTGTACCTCCAAGGAGGGTCATGCCAGCTCCTAACCTACTGCACTGCGAGCTGGCCAAAGGTTGCTGGGTCAGTGGGGGTATTTGATAGACCAGGCAGTTACTCCAAATCCAAAGTGGGAAGGAGAGTTCTATTTCTAGCCTCAGGGCCCAAGGTGTGTGGACAGGACAGTGTCAAGGGCCAGGGGATTAAAAGAGCCCTGCTCTCTGCAACCTGTACACACAGCAAGATGTGGTCCTTAGCTGGAGCTGTGCTGACAGCAGCAGGAGGGTTTCTGCTGCTGGGGTCTTTCTTTTACGCCCCAGCACTTCAGACCTGCTTTCCAGATCCTGCCTGACTGGAGAGCTGGCCAGCCCTCTGGATGGAAAGGGACTTGTTGGGAGAAAATCAGGGGACAGAATGACAGGCCCCCTGGAAATAAAGGTTCTCCAACTCACCAGGACATTTAAAAAATCATTTTTGGTGTTTGCTTAAATGTGCACTGCTTGATCCCATCCTCAGAGATTAGGATTCAGTAGGTCTAGAGAGGAACCCAGGCATCTGCATGTTAATGAACATCCCAGGGGATTGTTATGCAGGGAGCCTGGGGCCTCCAGAAGCAGCATGACAAGTGCAGCAGAGTACCCTCACTCCTCCAACACCACCGGTGCCCAAGCAGCATTTTTATGGCCAGTGAAAGCTCAGGCCCCACTCCAGATGTACTGAATCTCCACCTACATTTTAACAAAACCCATAGGTAATTCATAAACACACAGCAGTTTGAGAGGCACAGCTCTGGGGTTCTCAGAGGACATGAACCACAACCACCTAGACAGCCTTTTAAAATATGGACTGGTTGGCCCCACTTCCAGAGTCGCTAATCAGGAAGGTCTGAGATGAGGCAAGAGAATTTGCATTTCTCACAAGTTCCCAAAGGATGCTGATGATGGTTCAGGGACCACACTTTGAGGACCACTGCTCCAGTCTAGAAAACTTTTTCTCCGTCTTGCTGCACACTGTCATCACCTGGGGAACTTTAAAATCTACTGCTGCGAGGGTCCCACCTTCAGGGACTCTGGTTTGATTGAGCTCAGCCTAGGCATCTGGACATGCAGAAGCTCCCCAGTTGATGTTAATGTGCAGACAAGGTTGAGAATCAATGTTCTGGAGTCAGACAACCTGGATACAAATTCCAGCACTTGCCAGCTGGTGACCTGGGAAGTTACATAGCTTCTTTCGTTGCCCATGTGCCCCACTCATGGGTCTGCCTGGAAAAGAGACTCATTATTCTGTCCGCAAACCCAGTGGATGGGGATGGCACAGAGATTTAATTCCTATGCTTCAGTGGATAGGAAACAAGACGGCAGCAGGGGAGTCTCCATGTCTGTGGTTCACAAGTATCTGCTGTCCGCCTTCTACCTGTTGCCATATATCATCCTTGCATATCAAGATAAGAAAAGTGACCCTTGGTTGGGTGCTCACCATGCAGCACATACATCATCTCATTTAATTTAATCTTTACAACAATGCTACAGATCTGATGTTATGATGTCCATTTTCCCAATGGTGAAATTGAGCCTCTGTGAGGTCAAATGACTTGCCCAAGCTAACAAGTCTACAAAGTGAAGAGTCAGAATTCGAATTCCAAATAGTCAGACTCTAGAATCGTCTTTGCTGACTGTTTACCACACTGCCTCCTTCCCTGGTTGGTCTGCCCCCTCCTCTAAAGACTTCTGCAAGGTGGTGGGCTGGAGAGGCAGAGGGCACATCCTCTCCTCCTAGGCAAACCTAATATTTTGAGCACCTCCAGCCTGCTTAAGACTTGAGTTGATTTATCATCATTACCAGCCCAGGGACACAGCCCTTGACGCAAATAAGGGTATATTTCCCCAACAGATACAAATGGATTTTTTTTTTTTTTAAAGACATCAGAACAAAGCCACTCTGCTAAGCCCTCCATGAAGGTGCAAATTGCTAATCTGATCTGAATGTGTCACTGGTTTGTTGGGGCTTCATCAAAGGTTTTGATACAAGAATTGAGGAATAATAAATAAAAGTTTCTGATAGGAGTTCTACTTATATTTGAGCTTGAAATGAATTCTTAGTCGTCTGTTGTGGGAGCTAATTTCTGTATTTTAAAACAGTGTTGGCAAGCAAAACAAGGACGAGACAGAAATGAACCAATAAAATCAAGAGCAGGGATTAATTAAGGGAGTTTGCCATGGAACAGGGACAAAGGAAAGATGGTAATAGTGTTTCTTCCAAGGAAGACAAGTTGGATTTTTATATATATATATATATATATAAAAGTTTCTGGGGAAATAATTTAATTTTGACACCATCTCCGCAAATTGACTGGTTTATCTTTCTCCCCTGGAGAGTGAAGATTGCCCTTTTTCTGGCCAGAGGGGAATCTCATTTCCCCTCTGCTTATCAGTTATTAGAAATCAAAATATTGTTTCAAATGGATGTGTTTAATATTTCAGACTATATAATGTGTCCAGCACAAAAGGGCAAGATCAGTAGACGAGCAACAAAGAGATGAAAAAGGATCCTGAAACACATGACTGAAGATGTCTCTCCAATCTGTCCTCCCTCGTTCTATGAGGCTTAGCCTGTTGGCCATCTCCTCATTCTTAAACCTCCTCAACCTTGAAAATGGAGCAAACAACAAGAGGATCTCTCTCCCATACTCCACAGTACAGCTGTGGTCCCACAACACTGATTTTTAACATCCACAGTATAAAACCAAACTCCTAAAGATTCCAAGTGATTTTGGTCTTAGAGAAACTAAGATGTTTTCCCACTGAAAACACCACTTCATAAAACAGGTTGAAAATTCTGAAAACAAAAACTTGTCCCAGGTCACTTCTGTTAGCAATAAGGTCCGAATTAGTGGCTCATTTTTTCCTCTGTTACCTTCCCTATATTTTAGAGTCCCCTTTACCTTTGGCTGCTACCTTCTGTCACCTTGTCCCGCATCTGAGGTCTGGTGGCACATCTACCTCCTAGACTTCAGCTCCCCAGTTTGTTCTTTCTGGGTATCTTAAGTAGCCGAGGGGCTGGCCTACAGTGTGGTACTTCACAGATAGCTATGTCCAAGGATCCCCTGATGCACCCCAGCCCCAAGATAGCTTACATTCTAGACTCGGAGAGAAATAACATGCAATTCCTCCACATTAGCAATGTGCAACTTAAAGACTCAGTGTGTCAAATCTACCCATAATGAGGGACACCTCTACTGGCCTCGATGATGGACTCAGCATGAGAAATAGTGACAATGCATCTAACTCAATTTCCAAGTGTTCTGAGCACGTGAGGTGTTATGTGAATGCTAAGTAATAACGTTATGGTTTCATCTGGAAGATGTGTATGCCACCCAGGAGCTTCTGGAAGTCAGTAACATAATTTGCAGTAAGTCATCATTAATTAACGCTAAATTACCAGGCCCTTCCTGAGGAAGCTGCATATTAAACTGACATCAGTATATGAAGAGTTCATTACGGTTAATGTTATGAGAACACAAACTGAAGAACTTAATAGTGGATTAGAAGGTGTTTATGTCCAAACACCTCAGTGTAGGCTCCACAACCACCACACACTAACAAAGGCATTAGTTTGTCGCTAAGGAAGACGATGAGAGATATGGAAACATAACAGCCTCCCTGAGCATAGGATAATGGGGTATTTGGAAGCATTGAAAAAAGAAAAAAAATAGGAGGGATGCCCTGGCTGGCTCAATCAGTAGAGCATGGAACTCTTGATCTCAGGGTTGTGCGTTCAAGCCCCATGCTGGGCAGGGAGCTTACTTCAAAGGGAAAGAAAAAATAGGAGAGGGACAGCACTCATCCACTCCTTTCCCTCATTCTTTCCTCTAGCTGGCCACTTCCACCAGAGCCTGGGGGAATGAGACAGAAGAATGGAGCAAAGAGATGAAAGTGGTGGTGTCACCTCAGGGGGAGGGAAGGGTCAGCTTCACCTGGTGTCAGGTGCAAGTGGTTGATGGGATACTCGGAAAGCCGTTCAGGTGATTCAGTGTTGCTACTCTGCCTCCCTACCCTCCTCCCCTGCTCCCACCCACTGTCATATGGTGATTCTGCCCCGTTGGGTTATTGTTGCAAATTTAAAAGCAAACTGATCCTAACTCATGTAAATCATGTGAGGCACATGATCATAAATCAATACTGCCATACCTACCGTAATCACTGATTTATATACACATATCATAAAATGAAATGAAAGAGTGTACACAGCACAAATGCTGATTCCCCAACACCCGCACTCTGGCAGCCACAAGACTGAAAAAAAAGGCCAAGATCCCCTGAACCCACAGCACAACAACGTACACTATGGTGCAGCCTTGGCCTGTCCTCTTTAATCCCCCAAAGGGAAAAGCCCTAGCAGCACTTTATTCCCAAGTTTATTTGGTCACAGTAAGTGCTTGCTAAAAAGGAGGATCATTTCTTCTGCATCTAACAAAATGGTGAGAAAACAAAAAAATGTAAAGCCTTTGTTTGAGGAGATCAATTATTTTTCTTGCAGTCACTCACCAGACACTCACTGAGCACTATGCCAGCTTTCAAGATAAAAAGGGGAGAGAGACAAAAAGCCTTGCCCTCAAAGCACCCCCATGCTAGTAGGGCACAGTCAAGGACACAGGTAAACAAATAGTGATAAAACAGTGAGGGAGAAGAGGGACTGACAGGTTGTGCAGAGCAGGTCAAGTCAAGGCAGATGGCTGTAGATGACCTCCAGAGAAAGACACGCGTGGGCTGAGGACCCTCTGGGGAGTCAAAGTGAAGGTCGTTCCAAGTAAAAGGAACGAGCAAAGTAGAAATACAAAAGCACGAAACTTTCTACATTGCTGAGGAGGAAGTCCTTCCTACAGCCAGTTCCCTACCTCCAGCAGAAATTACCAGAACCAGTGGTAACCAGTCCAAGCAACAAGCTGAGCCAATAGGTTTCTTCATATAGAATAATCAGACTAAATGAATTGCCTGACCTGAACCTGAAACTCAAGTGTCAAGGTTGCCATTTGGGGCCATGGAGCTGAGAGGCAAACAGAGAAAGGGGTCTGTAGAGTGGAAGGATATTAGTACACAGAGAGGGGCAGCTCAAGGAAACTGTGTGATTCCCAAGCAAGAAGGAGAGAAAGAATGATAGCTTTCCAGGACCCAGCGCTAGACCTTCAAAAGGAACAGCAATCCTTATGGGTATTGAATTCTGTGAAATACTCTCAATTCCTTTGAATAAAACCTCTTTAGTTTAAGACAGCTGGAGTGGGATTCTGGTCAGGACACTGGTGAACGAGGGATACTGAAGAGTCCTGGAGAGAACTGAGCTATCCGGCACCATAGTACACAGCGCTGGCTGCAAGGATGACCTCGGCCCCATTGGTGTCAATCATCATAGCCAGAAGGAAGTCAGAGGACTAAAGGCAAAGTGATTGGATTAGGGACAGAGTGGCTGAGTTCACCAGAAGGTCTTCACACCTACTCATCAACTTTTTATAAAGATAAAATCTCTGAAGCACTAGCAGCTCCTCTGGAGAAAGATGTGAGACAAATACAAGGCATTGTTAACAAAAAGGTCTTTCTTCTTTATTATAAAGCTATTGGAAAGGAATTACTTTACCAGGCCATGAGGGAGCTGCAGTCCTATTTCAACAGGTAACCTTGAAAATCAGACACAATCGCTCTCCTTTTTCTCAGTCCTCATTCTCCCTTTACCCACCATCCCTCCAAAAGCAAGCTTCTCAGTCAATAGCCTTTGTCATGTAATGAGACTAGTAACACTTCCTCTGCACACAGAGCAAATGTGGCTGCTGGCTGGGCTGGACTCTGCCCTACTGTAGCTCAACGGCCATGCCCATGCTGGCTTCTCCCAGGATGCCGCTGAATTCGGGTGGGAACATGTGGGGCAGAGAGAAAGGGAGATCTCTAGCCTATTGTTCCACAAGGACCAGGCACCCAAGCTAAAGGTTACAGATAGCAGAGTAAGGAATTCTGCTTTTGAAAAACAAAAGAACAAAAAAAAAAAAAAAAAGAACAACAAAAGAAAAGTCCCTCCTATGTTGTGTCATTTCTTCACAAGTCTTTCTTTAGGGACAGGATACTTGTGTCAGTAAAGCTATACTTAAATATTTCAATGTTGTCATTGAGGTAAAAACCTGTAGACCTACAAAAGGACACAGATGAAAAATCAGGGAAACACTTGGGGGCCTGGGAGGCTCAGTCAGTTAAGCCTCTGCCTTTGGCTCAGGTCATGATCCCAGGGTCCTGGGATCGAACCCCGCATCAGGCTCCCTGCTCAGCTGGGAGTCTGCATCTCCCTCTCCCACTGATGCTCCCCCTGCTTGTACTCTCTGCCAAATAAATAAATAAAATCTTTTTTAAAAATTAGGGAAACATCTGGCATGAGGCAGATGAGGGTACCTACGAGAAAGGAGTTAGATACATGGGTGATGAGTTTGTAGAGCTTAGGCCAAGGGCATCACAAATGAACACTGAAGAGTCCAGCAAGCATTTTCTTGGTATTCAAGGATATTTAAGGAAAACTCTGCCCTGAGGACAGAAGCAACAAGAAACTATTCTCTCTGAACATATTCTCTATGAGCTTACCGCCCCCAACAAAAGAACAATTCTAATAGACCTGTGGAATCTACTGGAGGATACAGGATTTTGAGGAGACTTTTCATGGAACCCTCCTGAAACAGCTCCGTGTGACACAGCTGAGTGGCTTGACTACTGGGACGCTCTTCAGACCCTGTGCCAATCATGCCTGCGGTGAGACTCTGAGATGTAACAGTCTCCTGTGTCTGACCTTCCATCGCAGAGCTGCCCAGAAGACTGAGGCTTATCATATGGTCCACACCAGCCACATGGGAAACTGATCACAGGGGCTTGGCATCCATAGGCACATACTCTGATTGTCATTTGGAATTAAAAAGGACACCAAAATTCTCCAAGTGCAACACTTTACCCATCTCAGATACTACAGCACAGGATAAAACATTCAGCTATCACCTAGTGTCTTATAAAATGGAGTCCTGCCTATCTGCATTTTGTACATTCACACTGTCATTGCTAGAACCTAACCTCTGCCCAGTTGGCCACATAAGAGATATGGTACTGCTGCACCTGAACTTGCTCACCACGCTGGAGACTGAAACTTTGGTCTGAACAAGTTCTCAGGAACAAGTTCCTGGGGTCATATCACCTCTTATGATTTGTTTTGAGGTAAGTCTGGGTCCTGTGCTCCAAATACAGCATTATTTAGGGAACCACATCTATTGCTGTAACAAATTACCCCACAACTTAACTGCTTAAAACAGGATTTCACAGTTTCTGAGGACCAGGAACCCAGGTGTGGCTCAGCTGGATGTTTCTGCCTAAAGGTGCCTCAGTTGACAATCAAGGTGGCACCAGGGCTGCAGTCACCACAGGCTCAGATGACAAATATCCCGAGCTCCCCAGGCTGACTCACATGTCACTGGCAGTAATCACGTCCTCAAAGATGTGGGCCAGAGGCTTGTTCCTTGCCACACAGACCTCACCGTAGGACAGCTCATAAGGTGGCACCTTTTTCCATCAGAGGCAGCAAGGGAGAAGGTAAGAGAGGACACAGAGGATGGAAACCAGTCTTTGATAACCTAACTCAGAAGAAATGTCTCAGTGAGTCCTAAGTCTAGCCCACACCCAATGGAAAGGGACTGGCAAGGGCAAACATTCCAGGAGACAGGGCTCATTAGGGGGCCACTGTGGAAGCTGCCTACCACAGACCACATGTTACCCTCTTCATTTACATGTCCCTATTGTTGGAACTGGCAAACAACAACCCAACAACCTCTGACTAGATTCCAGGATTCCAAGAGCAGTCAACCACCCCCATTAAGCCTGTGTGAAGGGGTAAGCAGGCCCAGGTAACCATCTTTGTATATTTGACCTTGTTTTACATGACGCTGTTAAGGAATCTGACCAAAGCTGAGCCAATCAGGCTCTTCTCTGGTGAATGAGTTACTGAGAAACAAAGTTAAACCGAATGGTCATGTAGAAGCAAGGCCAGAACCAACACAATGTACTGAGCAAAGCCAAGCCCAAGCTGAAGTCATGAAGAGTAAAAACCAGGTACAGGCCGAGGAGCCAACCTGCAAAGAAGGGCCTGGAAGAGGCATATAGAGAGAGATAGTAGGACAAGAGAACATAAGGCCTGAAACAAAGCGACAGAAACAGAGAGAAACTTCCTCAAGCCTTGCCTATTTTTATCTTTTCCTGTTTATTCACTCTTACAGTGTGCCTTCCCATCATACTCTTGTGCTAAGTATGTTTTATTTCTTTGGAATCAGTCTCTAATTCAGCCAAGGTCTCCTCTGTTTCTTCTTCTAGAAAATGGTTAATATCAGTTCAATTTCACCCCAGAAAGTGACCTTTGCAATGTGAAATAATGTGTAGATTCCAAGCCAAGCACATTTTTGTTCAAAGCATAGATGTGATTCAATTCATTTCCATATGCCTATATTAAGATGGTTATTATTGTCTCCATGAATCAAGGGGAAAATGTACCTAAAGAAATGAGAATTTGACTTATCCTAAATCAAATGCATTGTGGTCATGAAATAGAATGAGAAGACCAATTCACTTAGTCCCCTAAACCCACAATAACTTAAAATGTAAAAATACATTACACACTCTCACAAATGTGCATTGACACACTCACATAATACATACATGGCCATGAACACTTCACATGCTAGGAAAATGAGATCCCAAGCAAAGAGCAATCTCTCTCCACTTCTCCTGACGCATCACAAGGCAATATGTACACATTGAGTCAACTCCCAAATGGATTTGCTTTCCAGCACACTTTCTAAGCAGTCAACAGTGTGCAGATAGAGAAACCAACTCATAGAGTGGTTTACAGGACTCCCCCAGGCAGTTCATGTAAATATTGCAAACACCAAGTTTATACTGCCAGCTCACTGCAGAAACTCAGAAGAATAAGATTTTACAAGTTCTCTTCCCAAAAGAAATCACACTGAAAATACAGAGTGATAGCAGATGAAATGGTGCTGCCCCCCTCAAGAGATGTAGCCTGAAGAAATGTCTTTTTTCATACAAATAATGATTTTTTTTATGGCAAAGGCAATACATGCTCACTGTGGGGAATTTTAAAATTCCAAAAAGTACAGAAGAGAAAATAAATCCCCTTATAAATGCTACCACCGGGAAACACTGAAGGTGGCAATTTTCCTTCTAGTCTTTTTTCTACATGTATGTAGAAATACATATTATTCCATGTATGGATAGATGGAATCCATAATTCCATATGGATTAAAGCCTTTTGTTTTGCTTTTTTTAACCTAATATTATATTGTACAGGAGGCATGTGGAGAGACTGCTAATGGATAAGATTTCTTTAGTGGAGATATAAATATTATAAAATTAGATCATGTCAATGTTGCACAGATCTCTAAATATACTAAAAACACTGAACCGCACACTTTAAGCAGGTGAACCTTATGGCACTTAGATTATCTATAAATAAAGCTATTTTTTTTTAATTTTTTTTATTTATTTATTTGACAGACAGAGATCACAGGTAGGCAGAGAGGCAGCCAGAAAGAGAGAGAGGAAGGGAAGCAGGCTCCCTGCTGAGCAGAGAGCCCGATGTGGGGCTCGATCCCATGACCCTGGGATCATGACCTGAGCCAAAGGCAGAGGCTTTAACCCACTGAGCCACCCAGGCGCCCCTAAAGCTATTTTTTTAATAAAACATAATGAGATACTATTACATATCTACGATTATGGCTAAAATTAAAGACAAAATAATAAATTGATCTTTTAAAAACGGACACTTCCAAGTATGATTAAGGGTGCAGAGCACTGGAATTATGGTGGGAATATAATATGGTGCAGCCACTTTGAAAAAGATGTTGGCATTTTCTTAGAAAGTTAGCCGTAGGCCTATCCTACAACCTGACCCTCCTACTCCTAGATATTTACCCAGGAGAAACGAAAGCCTGCATCCACACGAAAACCGGTGCATGAATGTTTACAGCAGCTTCATTTGTGTCAACCCAAACTGCTAACAGCACAAACGTTCATCGACAGGAGAATTTATCCCTCTAAATGAATGAGGGATATTTATCCCATAAGATACTACATAGCAGTAAAAAAGAGTCACCAACAGCTCCTGACGTTCATAAGTGAACCTCAAGACCACTGCATCAAGTGAAGGAAGCGATACAGAGAAAAGGCAAAATATATGCACTGTCCCATCTATATGAAATCCCAGAAAAGGAAAATCCACCACTCCAGAACATGGATTACTGGTTACCCGCGAGCAGGGAAAAGCAGCGGTGTATAAACAGCATGAGGGCATCTGATGGGAGTAAGAGAAATATTCTGCGTCATGACATGGTAGTGGTTACATGATTGTGAACATTTTCCTAAAAGCATCAAATCATACACTTCAAATTGTCCAATCTTATTGTATATAAATTACACCTCAATGAAGTTTACTTTAATAAAAAGTAAAGAGAAAACTCAATATCAAAATGTACACTTAAAATAGGGGCATTTTTGGTATGTAAATTGTACCTCAATAAAGTTGAGTTTTAAAATGGAAAAAATATGTATTATATTGTGTTCATTTTCATGGGCCATTAAATAGTTTTCAAAAGTACCTTAATTTGAATATTATGCATTTATACTATTCAATGTTATAGGTATGCCACAACTTAACTAGCTGGCCCATTATAGTTGAATACTTAGCTTATTTTCTTTTTGCCACTGAAAATAACATTACAATGAACATCTGTGTGCATAAAACTTTGTCTACATTTTTGATCCCTAGAGAAGGAACAATTGGATCAAAGAGTAGGAATATTTTCAAAGTGCTCGGTACAGTTGGAACAGAGTCATCTTAAAGAGGATTCCTTTTAACTGTGGTGGTAGGAAGTCACAGTGATACAAAGAGGGCGGCTGCTTTTTCTGCAACACCTTTGTTAGTGAACAGAACATGATGTGGATTCCCAGTGAGAGGATCATGGACCTTGTCCTGATCCCGTCACTTACTGCATAACCTTGAGTCACTTTCTGTCTTTGGATATTGTCTTTTTATCTCCAAAATGAAAACAGTAACTTATGGTAAGCAAATATTTCCTATACAGGTCAGAAAAGACACAAACAATAAAATAAACAATTGATCACTGAAAATAAAAACTTGTGGGGGCTCCTGGGTGGCTCAAATGGTTGCGCGTCCACCTTTGGCTCAGGTCATGATCCCAGGGTCCTGGGATCAAAACCCATGCTGGGTTCCCTACTCACCAGGTACTCTGCTTCTCCCTCTACCTCTGCCTCTCCCTCTACCTCTCCTCCCTGCTCATACTCTCTCTCTTTCTCAAGTGAATAAATAGAATCTTAAAAAAAAGAAAATCAAATCAAATTAAAACTGTGTTTGTAGTGAAAAAGAATGAGAAGAATCAGATCTTGGCATTTGCAACAACATGGGGGGAACTAAAGGGGATCATGCTAAGTGAAATAAGTCAGACACAGAAAGACAAATACCATATGATTTCGCTTACATGTAGAATCTAAAAACATAAGAATAAACAGACAAATAAAAACAGACTCAAATACAGAGAATGAATCGGTGGTTGCTGGAGGACGTTGCTGGAGGGTAGGGGGGAAATAGCTAAAATAGATAAAGGAAAATAAAAGGCAAAAACTTCCAGTTATAAAATAAGTAAGTCACGTTAATGAAAAAGTACAGCACAGGGACCAAAGTCAATAATACTGTAATAACATTGTATGGTGACTACACTTACTGTGGTAAGTGCTGAGGAAT
Organism: Enhydra lutris kenyoni; assembly: GCF_002288905.1. Taxonomy (NCBI): domain Eukaryota; kingdom Metazoa; phylum Chordata; class Mammalia; order Carnivora; family Mustelidae; genus Enhydra; species Enhydra lutris. The sequence continues at coordinate 11,035,534 of NW_019154111.1, forward strand.
GTATAGAATTGCTGAATCAATATGCTGTCCACACGAAAATATAACACTGTATGTTAATTAAAGTTTAGCAAAAAATTCAATTAAAAAAACTGTGTTTATCAAAATACATTATTAAGAGACTGGAAAAAGTTATTCCCAAAACATATATTCAACTAAGGACTTGTGTTCAGAATTCCTAAAGACAGTAAGAAAAAGCAAAAACAAAAAAAGTGGGCAGAAGGGGCGCCTGGATGGCTCAGTGGGTTAAAGCCTCTGCCTTCGGTTCATGTCATGATCCCAGGGTCCTGGGATCGAGCCCCACATCGGGCTCTCTGCTCAGCGGGGAGCCTGCTTCCTCCTCTCTCTCTTTCTGCCTGCCTCTCTGCCTATTTGTGATCTCTGTCTGTCAAATAAATAAATAAAATCTTTAAAAAAAAAAAAAAAAGTGGGCAGAAGACTTAAACATGCATTTCACACATACACAGATAGACAAATACTCAAATTGCCAACATGCAGATGAAAATGTGCTCAATATCATTAGTCACATGGGAAATCCAAATTAATGCCACATGGGATATCACTATACAACCAATGGCTAAAACTTAAGACTGACAATACCAATGTTTAGTGAGACGGTGGAGCCTCTAGAACCCTCTAGCACTCTGGCAAACTGGAAGTAACATATATATCCTTGAACTCAGCAATGCCACTCAAAGTTAAGTATATATTCTAGAAAAACGAGTAAATATATCAGTAAAAGTCATGCACAAGAAATTCCATAGCACTTTTATTCTTAATAGCAAAACTTTTAAAAAACCCCAATGTCCCTCAACAAGATTATAGACAGGGAGGGGCACCTGTGTGGCTCAGTCATTAAGTGTCTGTCTTCGGTTCAGGTCATGAGTCCAACTCAGTCGTGATCCCAGCATCCTGGGATTAGCCCCATATTGGGCTCCCTGCTCAGCGTGGAGCCTACTTCTCCCTCTCCAGCTCCCTGTGCTGTGCTCCCTCTCTTGCTATTTCTCTCTGTCATAAAGCAATAAAATCTTTAAAAAAACAGATAACAGATAAATCATGGCATATCTATTTAAAAGACTACCACAAGGCAAGAAAAAATAAACTTATGCTAAATGCAATAAGATGAAAAAATCTCTCCAACATAATGTCAAATAAAATATCCAGACTAAAAAAAATATATATATATCGAATAAGATTTGTATAAAGTTCAAGAACTCATCTGTGGCAGTTAAAGTCAGAACAGTGACTACTTCTGCTATGTATGGTGGGAGGTACTAACCAAGAAGGGGCTCAGGGAACCTTCTGGGATCATGGAAATGTTCTGCTGCCTAATCTTGGTGGTTGTTATAAAGTGTATACATATGTAAAACTTCAACGAGCTGTCTACTTAAGATACACGCACTTCCTGTGTGGATGCTATACCTGAATAAAAATAAATAAATGAAAATTAAAATAAAAGGAAAAGATCTTTGCAACCTTATAAAGTCTCTTCACACCCTATTCGCTTTCCCTCTCTCCCAAGCACCCAACTCTAAAAGCTTCAGCGACCAATGCCCCTGGAGCTCGCATATATAGCCTTACGTTAGCCTGAGCCCCCTGAAGTTCACTCCAGCTGGATGCACACTTCGTGCACCGTGCCCATACCACCAATTGTCCACAACAAAACTCCCCCTCCTCCTCCTCACCACCACTCACCAGAGCGGGCGCCAATCAGTATGGTTCCCGGCTCACAACCATTTCCCCTTCCTTAGGAACAGCCCTAATCTTCAGGGTGAGCCCCCAGAAAGCACATCTGTATACCAAGAATCTACTCCAGGCTTCAAGAAAATAGAGTCCATTTCTGTTGCTGCATGCAAAAGAACTTAACTACCTATGCCCCCACCCCATGCCAGCCCTTGTCCCGTCCAGTGCTCTGTTCCCAGGACACATTCATGCCTTTGCCCTCTTTCTTTTTACCTCTTCAACTTGACTTCCTCTCTGTTTCCATTGAGTCCTGTCTGAACCATGCCAGAAGACCGATGCCTATGTCCAGACCCTATGGCATGGCTAATCTGAGCCATTATGGCTCTCCCACCCTCTCTTTCCTCTTTTATTCATCCCTCACTGGTCTGCTCTAGGGAGCCTCCTGCAGTCCAGCCCTGACCATGGCATTTCCTGTTCATCAACCTTCTGGCTCCCTGTGAACTACTAGAGAAGGAGTGCAGGCTCCTTAGTGGTCATCAAGACCCACCGCCATGGCCCCAACTTGCCTTTCTAGTCTCTCCTCTGTGGACCTATTAGTCCTTCCAAGCCTCACCTGCTGCCTTCCATCTGAACAAGAAAACCCATATGCTCCCAATGTGCAAGTTCACACCTGGGGGCCACTTCTACCATACCTTAATTTAAATGTTCCACTCTACCCTTCCCACCCCCATGTCCTGTGAATGCTGAAAGTTCACCCACCCTTCAAGGTCCAGATAAAATGCCAGCCTGTATCTTGCTCTCATTAGAGGGCATCACCAAAGTACTTTATTCATCCTTCTGTGATGAGTACTTGAATGACAGGTATTTGTGTCTATATATGTCCATCTCCTCCAAGAGACTAGCTTCTTGTGAGCAGAGCCCACATCCTGTTTCCAACTGTCTCCTTCCCACCCACCACAGTCCCTGGTATGAAGTCAGTGCTCAATAACTGGGCATAGAACTGAATTTTCTTAAGCTGCCATGAAAAAAAAAAATGAAAATAGTCAAGAGGGATGTGGGCAGAGACAGAGAGGCTGCACAGCAACCTGAAAGTATGAAAGAACAAAGAGCAGAGGGAGAAAATCCTGAAGAAATGGAGTTTTCCTCCAGGACAGTTTTATGATCAAGTGAGACAAATGCTGCTCAATCTACCTAGATCAACCCTGGCCATGGTACTACCAGGAGATGACACAAGGTACAGATGCCAAGGCCAAAACCAAGAGTGTGGAAGAAAGGCAAGGGGCACCTGTTCCCCTGTGAATGGCTCAGAAACCCAGGGCCCTGTGCTAGAAGCATCACTTCAGCGGCTGCCTGTCCTAAGGGACTGGTTCGCTTTCCTCCAACCAGGGGCACATCAACCAGCTCTTTTAAAAATCAATAGAATAATGCAGAAAGAAAAATCCTTCCATGATGTTGCCACCCCTGGCAGAGAAATGATGGAAATAAAAGAAAAAATAATGGGAATGGTAAAACCAATCTAAATCTCGATAAAATGCCCACAAGGACTAAGACTTCCAGGTGATGGAGAGTCAGCAAGCGTGGTACCAATCTCCCTGGGAAAGGGGGTTACAAAGTGACAGTTGGGAGGGGAGGGAATCAAATGGCTTTTTATAGCCCCTAATATCTCTTCTGACAGCAGCCTGCACGACTTCCATGTGCCAGGATGCTGGGAAGATGAATGGATTTGTCTTTCTATTAAATACCATTACCCGGAGCACTGGGAAGAATGAAGAATGGGTAACAGACTCACATCCCAGCTTCCATCTCTTTTCTCTAATTAAGAAAAAAGTTACAAAAACAACTCCTACATGCCCTCCCTAACCCACTCCCACCACCTACAACATATACAACCTCAGGGGGAAAAGAGAGCCCACTGGGTTACAAAGTTTGCCTGCCAACACCAATGCCCAGCACCCAGCCTGTCCCAAGGAGCTGAAGTTCAAATCCAGAAAATCACCACTGTAAGGTCCACAGTAGGTCAATGACACACTTGATGGTAAGTCCCTTGTAGGAGCTAGGAGCCTGTCATCTTAAAACCCAATAGCACTTTCCATTAAGAGGATTCACAGGGTTTGCTCTTGGCCAGAGGTACAAATGATTCTGCTTGTTGATGGAACTCTCAGTTGCTTGAGTGATCATAGCCACCCACATGCATCGCAACAAAGCAAGAAAAACAAATACAGTCAGGGGTCCCTCCGCTAGCAGGGTTCATGATCAGTCTTCAGGCCAGAGGATCTGCACCTCAGCTATAGCATGGAACCAAATGGAGCTTAAACTGGTGCCTGAACAAAAAATTAACAGAAAATGATTTTTAAAGATCATTTAGGAGCACCTGGGTGGTTCAATCAGTTAAGCTTGGTTCAGTATCATGATCTCTGGGTCCTGGAACTGAGTCCCATGGCAGGCTCTCTACTAAGTAGGGAGTCTGCTTGTCCTTCTCCCTCTGCCCTTCCCCTCTGCTCAAGCATGCATGCTCACTCTCTCTCTCTCTCTCAAATAAATATTTTAAAAATAAAATAATAAAAATAAAAGATCATTTATGGTAGCATTCCTAAACAAAAAAATTCTTAAGGTAAAATTTTAAATATGTGCAAGATCTGTACATTGAAAAACATAAACACTACTATGAGAAATGTAGATACCCCATGACAAGTAACAGAACTAATAGGTCTGTTAGAACTTAGCAAGGTCATAAAATACAAGGTTAGTATACAAAAATCTACTGTAGTCTTTTATATTAACAGTAACCAATTAGAAAATGAAATTTTTAAATAATTCTGTATACAGTAGCATCAAAAACAGAATAGTAGGAATAAATCTAGTAAAAGTTGGCTAAGCCCCCATATGCACTGAAAATTACAAAATATTGCTGAAATAAGTAAGACCTAAATAAATGGAGATGACCCATGTTCAGTTTGGAACACTCAATATTAAAATATCAATATTTTAATATTAACTTAATATTAAAATATCAATTTGTAGCATCAATGCAATCTCAATCAAAATCCCAGCAGGCTTATTTTGTAGAAATTGACAAGCTGATTCTAAAATTTGTATAGAAATAAAAAGATCTAAAATAACCAAAATAATTTTGAAAAAGAATAAACTTAGAGGTTTTATGCTGACTGATTTTAAGATTTCCTATTAGGTTACAATAATCAAGGAAATGTTTATTAGTGTAAAAGATAGATATAGAGATCAATGGACCCGAATAGCAAGTCCAGAAATAGACCCACAAATAAATGCCCAGTTGATTTTTTTTACAAAGGTAACAACATAATTCAATAGAGAAAGGATAGTCTCTTCATAAATGGTTTGGGACAAATGAATATCCTTATTGGGAAAAAAAAGTCTTGACCTATCCCTCACACCATATATACACATGGACTTGAAATTGATCACAGGTCTAAACGGAAAAGTTAAACTATAAAACATCTAGAAGAAAATACAGAATAAAACCTTTGTGATTTGGAATGGGCAAAGATTTCTCAGGACACAAAAAACACAAATCTCAAAAAATTGAGAAATATCAAAATTTTAAACCTCTCTTCGAAAGACATTAAGAAAATGGAAAGGCAAACCACTAGAGAAAATATTTGATGTGTATGTGTAAATATAAATATGTCCTGAATATTTACTAAGAATATGAAAAGAATCCTTAGAACACAATAATAATAGAACCACTGAGTTAAGAGAAAGACATGCCACAACAAGAAATCTATGAGTAGGCTATAAGCACAGTACCATGAGTCATCAGAAAAATGTACACTAAAACCAAAAGAAGATAAGCACTACACATCCACTAAAATGGCTAAAATTAAAAAGCTTGAAATTTTAAACTGTTGGCAAGAATGTAGACAAACTGGTACTCCCATTACTCCCAGGTATTGTTGGTGAAAATGTAAAATGGATTAACCACTTTGGAAAACAATTAGGCAGTTTTTTATAAAGTTAAACATACACTTTACTATATGACCTATTGATTCCATTCCAAATTATTTACTCAAGAGAACTGCAAATCTAGGTTCCCATAAGATCTACACAAATATGCAGAGGAGTATATTCATAACAGCCAAAAACTAAAACACAATGTCCAACGACAGGCAACTAAGAACACATTTTGTGATATCTCATCAGTGAACACTACTTAGCAATGAAAAGGAATGAACACAGAAGAATCTGCAAAAGAAGGAAAGTAAGATTTCATTTTTTGGAATTCTAGCAAAGGCAAAACCAGCCTAAGTGACAAAAAGCAGAGTAGCGGCTTCCCAGGAGAAAGAAAAGGGGCTTAGCTACAAAGGAGCATGAAGTAATTTTCTGGAAATGTTCTATCTTAATTATACTGATAATTACCCAGGTATAGATATTCATCAAAACGTATCAAATCACACACTTAAAAGGGTACATTATATGCAAATTATACCCCAATGAATTAGATAAAAATTTTTAAATATTGATTTTTTTAAAATACTGATATCCAAGGGTGTCTGGATGGCTCAGTGGGTTAAAGCCTCTGCCTTCAACTCAGGTCGTGATCCCAGGGTCCTGGGATCGAGCCCCGCATCAGGCTCTCTGCTCAGCAGGGAGCCTGCTTCTCCCTCTCTCTCTGCCTACCTCTCTGCCTACTTACGATATCTGTCAAATAAATAAATAAAACCTTTAAAAAAATATTGATATCAAAAAAAGTATTGATATCCCATATATATACTTCATTGGTGTGAGATGTGTCCTGAGCATCAAGATTTTCGAAAATTTTCCCAAAGATTCCAAAATACAGCCACTACTCTAAAGGCTAGGGAGAAAAATAAATGACCTAGTGTTCTGGGATACCAATAGAGGGCTATTTGCTCTCTTGTGTGAGCATGGAAGTCATAGAATACCAACCCCATTGTCACAGGCCCCTAGTAGAGTACCTGTGGCTCCCTCTGGTTTACTGCTAATTAACACAACACTCTCCACCAAGCCAAGTCATGCTGCTACATGGATCCAGAGCAGATACTGCCCTCAAAGACCCCCTGTCCTGCTAGTAAGGCACCCAGGCAAGAGGCTTCCAGTTCCTGGCTGAGGGTGTGCATACAAACATTAGCACTGGGGCCCAGGTATGGTACCAAATATACTGGCTAGCCAGAGAGCATCGGGAAGGCCTTCCAAGTAATGCACACTAAACCTCCCTCCTCCCTGACCTGGAAGCAAAGGAAAAATGACTGCCAGGAGAAACCAGTGTGCACTGGGAGGCCTCGCCTATCTGGGACTCCTGTGAGATCTTCAGAGCATCACGCCTGGCTAGCCAGAGACCCCCAGTGCTTGGGCAACATCCTCCAGCAGGACAGATATCCCGAGGAAGTCCTGGCCCTGGACCAGGGAAGCCCAGAAAGCAGAAGGCGGGCATCAGGCAGGCAGAGCAGGGCCCTGGGAATGTAAAAGCACTCAGGAACAGAGCTCCTCTGAGAACACATGGGCTATCATACGGGCATCATCTGGGAATTCTGTCAGTGAGGGGCCAGTCCCCAGCCTCAGAGGTTGAGGAATGACCAAGAGCCTGGCAGGGTCCCCGTTTGGAGGGCCCAGGGTTCCTGAGCCACTTGAAAAATAAAGAGCCTAAAGAGCAAACCAAAATCTAGATACAAAGTGGGGCCTGGGTTCCAGGGTAAGACAAAAGCCCACCCACTGCTACTGCTCAGTCTTGATGACTCCTAACTGCAGAAAGACTCCATCAGAGCTGTAGTTAAGGCTGGCCCAAGTGGCCCAGGTGTAGGGAGAAGGGGCTGCGGGGCAAGTATCCGAACAAACATGCCATGCAAATTAGGCAACACTACTGTAACCTGTTATCTCCCAGAACACTACCTGCAACCCTGGGGCCAGTTAGACCCCAGAATCTCAGACCCCATCCCAGGCCTACTGAATGAACCACGATCTGCATGTGAACCAGATCCTTAGTGATTCCACTAAAGTCTGAGCAGCACCACCTTCTTCATTACTAATTATGATCCTCCTATGGGGTGTTGGGACCTGAAACACAGTAGGTGCTCAATTAAAAGTCACTGAATAAACAGTGGGGAAAAAAGGTAAATGAACCAAATGAACCAAAACTTGGGCAGCATATTGGCCTCTGAGTTTTAGATGTGGTTTACTCTCCGGGTGGTGATGTGCACCCTCATCCCTCTCTTTTATCATCAGATAGAAATGTGTGTGTAAGGAATGGTGGACTGACTTGAAGTTGCTTTTTAAACCTTTCATTCCCAAAGATCACTACAATCCAGGAGGCAGGAAATTTCCAGAAGACTCAGTAAAAGAAGGAACTGATAGGAAGAAACTGAACATAGCTGCCACACGTGAAGTCCCTATAGCTCCAGCATTCCCGCATTCCCTCAGCAAACACAGGCTGTGGGTGCCTGCCACCCACTCCCCACCTTTTCCTAAATGCCGGGGGGTGAGGCAGAAGCTCTCCTGCCGGTCCACTACCAAGACCAGCCTTGCTTATGACCCTAGGCAAACTCCCTCTCTTCCCCCCATCTTCCAAAGGTTTAGCAGATGCAAAGGCTTTGATAAGCATTTGTTATTTCAGTCACTTGAATTAATTACTTGATAAATAAAAAGACAAAGATAAGCCTGAAATTCAGCTAGGGAAGAAAAGTGTTCTTTGACCCACGGAAAGACGAAAAGACCAAGTAGAGGAGTCACCTGACTACAGGCCCCCAGAGGGAGGTGGGAGGGCAGAGTCTACGGGGCTTGCAGCCCCTAGGATCCTCGTGCCACACAAGGGCAGACCAGGTGAGGGTTGTAGCAGGCAGCTCAGAGAGTGCGCAGAGTGCAAGCCCACGTGCGCACAGGTCAGGTTCTCACACTGGTCATAGCAAAACTGAACAAGCCAGTTGCTCTTTCCCAGTCTCTGTTCAAGGTCAGAATGGACTTGTAGTTAAGGGATAGCATCAGCAATCACACAGCCCAGGCACAAACTTGTGCCATCCTCAAGCTGTGTGATCTTAAGAAAGTGACTTAACCTCTCTGGTGCCCAGGTACCTCATCTGTGAAATGGAGATAAAATAATGTTACCTCAGAGGATCACCAGGAGAAATAAACAAGTCAATATACACAATGCACTTTGGTCAGTACCTTAGCATAAGGAAGCACTTGGTAAACCATTAGCTCCTCTTATCTGTGACATGCTAATGAAATATCTCCCCACATTCTAGCAAAGTTGGTGCAAAAATATTTTATAAATAATGACAATGATGCCATCATGCCATTTTAACAGAAAACCTTGTCCTAGTAATACCTCATTTGAACTTCCCAGTAAACATATGAGCTAGACATAGCAGGTAACCCCAGGAAATACAGTGAAACATTAGATGTAAAGGCACTTTGGAATTATAGTAGACTTGTCATGCTGCTTCTTTTTTTTTTTTTAATGAAGTATTTTTTAAAAGATTTTATTTATTTATTTGACAGACAGAGATCACAAGTAGGCAGGGAGGCAGGCAGAGAGAGAGGAGGAAGCAGGCTCTCCGCGGAGCAGAGAGCCTGATGCGGAGCTCCATCCCAGGACTCTGGGATCATGACCTGAGCCGAAGGCAGAGGCTTTAACTCACTGAGCCACCCAGGCGCCCCAGTCATGCCACTTCTAAGGGAAACCTGGCTCAGACCTGCCTGTGCCAGCCCCTGAGAGAGTTTCAGAATACCTGACCTCCTCCTCCCATCCATGACTGGAACAGGGAGAGGCACCTGACCAAATTAAGAGCCAATCCAGTGGTCTTTTTCTTTTTTTTAAGTCTTATTTATCTAAGTAATCTCTACACCTAGTGTGGGACTCAAACTCATGACCCCAAAATCAAGAGTCACATGCTCTTCTGACTTAGCCAGCCAGGCACCCCTCCAGTGGTCTTTATACCAGCCCAAAGAAAAAGCATTTGCTCTATGGAATCATACTAGGTTTAACAAAATCTCATATCTTAGAAAGTTGAATTGGAAAATTAAGACTCTAAAAACACGAGTTAGCACAACTACTTCAAAGAGCAATTTGACAATATCCATTCAAATTTTTAAATGTACGTAATCAATGACCTTAACAATACTCTCCTTGATATTTACTCCAAAGAAACATATATGACAAAAGACATATCCATGGATGTTTATTACAATATTGCTTAAGAAAATTAGAATTTGGAAACAACTTAAACATCCATTGGTAAATGACCAAATAAAATATGATGTATCATTCAACAGAATGCTACACAGCAGTAAAGGAACAAATTAGAATCATATGCATCAAGGTGGCTATATTTTAAAGCTTACTGTGAATAAAAAGACAAGCGTCAGAATGGTCCATTTGGAATTTTAACATTTATGTTTAGAGAATACAATATGTAACCTCCATTTCTGACAGAATGGCAGTTTAGGTATCCTGGCCAACTGTCCCACAGAAAACAACTAAAACTGCCTGGACAGAATATTGTTAAATATTTTTTTAAGTGTACCAGTGAGTTTATAGAGCTAGAGGGGAACATCCAAGTTGTAGGTCAAAGCAAAAACCAGAGAGGAGGTGGAGCCCTGAAACTGACTTCTGTGTGAGTACTTCTGCTAAGTAAGTGAACCTGAGCTTCAGTTCTCATGGCTTCATCAAGCAGGAAAGAATGCAAAGTCACGGACCATACCTTACTGAAAAAAAAATTGGTCATGTATGTGATCAATTCTCTCTGGACACTATCTCATTGTTACGGATATCCAGATTTTCACCAATAAAGTTGTTTAGTAAGTCCCAAACTCAGGCACTGTAACTCCTTCAATTTTTTCTTTCTTCCAAAGTTTGTGCAGTTTTTTGGAGGAGGGGAGCTCTAATAAATTCTTTCCATTTCCACATAAATTTTAGAATCAGAAACAGGTAAAAAGATTACCAGTGACCTAGGAAGATGTGATCTGGGAATGAAAAAGCTGAGTTGGCAAATTGAATGCTGGGGCTATCATCTTCGTCAATCCTTGTGTCTGGGGCACCATGTCCTGGCTCCCTGGCTCAACTGATAGGACAAAGAATGGAGTGGTGTTGGCCTACACAAGGAAATGTAAGCTATCTCTTGTATGCAAGGATGACCCATCCCCATATGCGAAGGGCCATTTTCCCAGGAAGTTCTCATGGCCCTCCATCTGGCTCTCCCTAAGGCCAGTGATCAGTGTTCCAATTCCCAGAACCTGAGGGGGCACAAGGGCCTGAGAGATCACCTAGCCCAATTCCTTCATTTTGTAAGTAAGAATTCTAAGTGCAGAGCTGGTTGAAAGCAAAGCCTATATTTGAAAACAAGGCTCTAAATTCTGGCTCATTACTCCTCCACCAGAACACAAGTCTTTTTTTTCCTTCTTTCTTAATATGTTTTAAATTGTGGTAAAATACACATAACATAAAATTTATTGTCTTACTCATTTTTAAGTGTACAGTTCAAAGATATTAAATACATTCACATCCTTGTCAACCAGCACCATTATCCAGCCCCATAATTCTCATCTTATAAAACTGAAACTCTGCACCCACTAAAAAATAACTTCCCATTCCCCCCATCCCTGGTCTCTGGCAACCACCTTTCTACTTTCTGTTCATATTCTACATCTATTTTTAGTTGACTATCCTAGATACTTCCTATAAATGGAATCATACAGTATTTATCTTTCGTTACTGGCTTACCATCATTTATACCATAATGTCCTCAAAGTTGACCCATGTTGTAACAGGTACCAGAATTTCCTTCCTTTTTATGGCTGAAAAATATTCCATTTATGGATATATCATATTTTGTTTGTTCATCTACCCACTGATGGACACTTAAGTTGCTCCAGCCTTTTGGCTATTGTGCATGATGCTGCTTTGAATATGGAATGCAAAAAATTAAAAACAGGATTACCATATGATCCAATAACTCCAGTTCTGGACACTTTTGAGCAACCTCCATACTGTTTTTTAAAGTGGCTGCAGAGTTTTACATTCCCACCAATAATGTCCAAATCTTCTAATTTCTCAACATTCTCACCAAAACCTATCATTTTCTGTTGTTTCTTTTTTTATTATATAGTAGCTATCCAAATTGGTAGGAGGTGGTATCTGTGGTTTTGAGTTGCATTCTCCTAATGATTAGTGACACTAAGCATCTTTTTGTGTGCTTATTAGCCATTTGCATAAATCCTTGGAGAAATATCTGTTTGGGTCTTTTGCTCATTCTTCAATCAAGTTGTTTTCATTGCTGTTACTGTTTTTGTTGCTGTTGTTATTGCTGAGCTGCAGGGGTTCTTTACATATTCTGGACATTAACCCCCTATTAGTTATATGATTCACAAATATTTTTTCCCACTTCACAGGTTGCCTTCACTCTGCTGACTCTGTCCTTTGATGCATAGACAGAACATATGGCTTCTTTTCCAAGAAGACTTCACAGGATTTGGGGATGTGGGCAGGGAGTCAGGGGTTAGAAAATATAGGATTTTTTTTTTTAAGATTTTATTTATTTGTCAGAGAGAGACACAGTGAGAGAGGGAACACAAGCAGTGCGAGAGGGAGAGGGAGAAGCAGGCTTCCCAACGAGCAGGGAGCCTGATGCAGGACTCGATCCCAGGACCCTGGAATCATGACCTGAGCCAAAGGCAGCCACTTAACCAACTGAGCCACCCAGGCGCCCCAGAAAATATAGGATGTTTACTACACAGAGCTAAATGGTACACATGCACATCAAACAGAATTCTGCTCCTGACACTGAGAGCAGGTAAGGGAGAGGGTGAAAGCATCAGGAACAAACACCATGGACAGCACCCAGAGGCTTTTGTCCTGATAATTTGTGCTAGACCCTTTGATTACTGAACATTTGTTTAATGCCCATTTGGTACTGAAATCTGAGTTAGGCAAGCAGCATAACAGAGTCTTGGTCCTCAGGGACCTCATGGTCAAGTTGAAGAAATAGGAAACAAAGGACACAACACTGAAGGAACTATATCCTTAAAGATACTGTGGAACCACTGGGGCACCTGCATGAGGTGGTCAATTAAGCAGCCAACTCTTGGCTTCAGCTCAGGTCTTGATATCAAGGTCATAGGATCGAGCCCTGTGTAGGGCTCTGTGCTCAGCTTGGAGTCTGCTTATGATTTTCTCTGCCTCTCCTTCTCCTTCTCTCTCTCTGTCTCTCTCTAAAATAAATAAATCTTTAAAAACTGTTATAAAGTCCATGATCCAATGATCAGGTTGGTCTTAAAAAGATTTTTAAAGGTGCACTAGGAGAGGAGGTGGCAGTGAGATCTGAAATGGATATAATGTGATTACAGAGTCCAAGTAAGAAGTTTCAAGAGTTTGAATTCTTCCAAGACCAATGGAGAGGGTAGAAAAAAAGGATTTGAAAGAAATCAATATAACTTCAAAACTGGATGGAAAACAGTAATATAAAATGACTCCTATTTCTGGCTTAGTTTGTTTACTATTTGCCACAAACCAATGGAATGAATGTAGGAACTGGAGCTGATGTAAAAGGAAAAATGGTGAGTCTGATTTTAGACATTCAGAGTCTAAGGCACCTTTAGGACAGATGGAGATATGCAATAGGCAGTTAGAAGTATGGATCTGGAGCTAAGGAAAGAAAAATAAATTAGAAAAATACACATGGTAGTAAATGATATGGGAGCAAACAATCCCACTCAAAGAGGCTGGTTTGAAGAAGGAAGGAAATCTGGGACAAAAACCTACATCTAAAAGGTAGAAGGAGTGGAGTGCCTGGCTGGCTCAGTCAGTGGACATGCGACTCTTGATCTCGGAGTTGTGAGTTTAAGCCCCACGTTGGGCAAAGAGTTTATTTTGTAAAAATAAATACATTTAAAAAGGGAAGGGAGAGGAAGAAGAGGATTCAGTAAAGGAGACTTTGAATTTTGAAGGGTCAGAGGTTTATCCAAATTATGCCAACATTTAGTTGAGCTGATCTGACAGTGGATTGGGCAACAGGACCCTTGGGGTTCAAGCCTTTCAGCATAAGAGTGAACTAGAATTTCCTTTATGCTTTCCGTAAAGGTAGAAGTCAGTCCAATTCTTCAGCTCCCAGGGATTTTGTGAATATTTATCAAGTCTCAAAAGGCTTTTCAGGGAAGGGTCGATATGTAGTAGAAATAGGTGACCCCAGGACACACACGCCCAAAGGACCCCAACTGTCTACATCTGACTACAAGACCCAGGAGACTTCTTAAACACAGAAATGTTTCCCCTTCAATTGAAGATCAATACTTACTTTTCTCCCATGGGCCAAATTTCTGTGTATTTTTATTAAAAAAAGAAAAAAATAAGCCCTGAAGAGTTGTGATTCACCCCAGTGTGAGTTCTGATGCTTTAGAACAATGTCTAGGAAATTACTACCTCACACATCTTCAGGCTTGATTACTGGGGCCTCACAGAGTCACTTTTACTGAGATACCTGACGACATCTGATGGCCTCTAAAGTGTTATATGAATCAAAGTGCGTTCCACAATCTGTTGTTTTATCTCCTGAATCAGGGAGCAACCTGGTAAAAGTTTTAAGGATGGGACAAGCAATCCATTTTTCAAATGAGGGGACAGTGCTTCTCTTCTGAATAACTTGACTAAGGTCAGGTAAAAGGGAACGAGAAGGACAATGAGCATGAAACCCTCACTGGTCTGGATTCAGGTGCTTGAAGATACTAAGAAATCCCCACTACCACCACCATGCATACATCATCAATGACTGATCTCTCAGAAACACCAGAAGCTAACATGAGGCAGAACAGTGGGCTTCCAAAAAAGAGAAATAATAATAATAATAATCTCATACTTTACGGATTTGGAGTTATACAGTCAAGGAATAATGTATGGATATGATTAGACTGAAGAAATGCACATGGTAAATAGCTAGCCAGACCAGCATTGACATGGATGTGATGTAGGCTTACATATTTATTTGCAAAACACAATGTAATAGAAATGGACATCATACTTTGCATTTATATAGCAACTATGTCTCCAAGGACCTCAAAGGATTCTGCAGCCATTATTGGATTCATCCCTGTTACATGCTTGTAAAATGAAGGAGAAACAAGGATTACACATCCCATTTTATTAAAGAGGAAGCAGACACCCCAAGAGGATACATGGATTGGCCAAGGGCATATTGTGAGTCATTTATTTGCTCAAAACCATACAGGGACTGAAATTAGTCCCAAATTGTCCTTATACTTGCTGATTTTTACCTACAGAGTTCTGTAAAGGAAATGATTCTGTTTCTCAGCCTTGTGTTTGTGATTCAGACCAGCAGACAGGCAGTGTCCAGGGCAGGGTATGAACTGCAGAAGGGAAGAGGTTAGCAAGTGTTTGGCATTTCACTTTTCCTTCAGTGGGTTGCTTCTGCCCGTGTTCTTGTGAACAGATACAGGGTTCCTGACAACAAGGAAGAGAAAATCTTCCTGCCATTATTGCACCAGAACCAAAAGACAGGGCTCCATGTTACTCACTGACATTAAATGACTCAACGATGTGCATCTTCAATGTGTACTTCAATACACTTTGTCATTTACCTTACAACTACTATGTGAAGTATTATTTCCTTAAAAAGGTAAGAAACAGGCTCAGAGAGATTGGATGACTTATCCACGCTCATCCAAGTAACAAGTTTTAGGCTCAGTATTTGAATGCATTTTTGCTGATTTGAATAGCTGTACACTCCTATTGTGTTTTCCTGACATGACTTCACTCCCCCACATAATGGGGGCTCCTAAAAATCAAAGCCTAGAGACCTTTAAGAAAACTAGACCTAGGGTGCCTGGGTGGCTCAGTCATTAAGCATGTGTCTTTGGCTCAGGTCATGATCCCAAGGTCCTGGGATTGAGTCCCACATCGGGCTCCCTGCTCAATGGAAAGATTGCTTCTCCCTCTCCCACTCCCCTGGCTTGTATTCCCTCTCTCCCTGTCTCTCTCTGTCAAATAAATAAAATCTTAAAAAAAAAAAAGAAAAGAAAAGAAAAGAAAACTAGACCCAACCTGGGGCTCACAAACACACATACACAGAGAGATTCTAAATGACAGCCCATGGTGAATGTTAATTCACCCCATTCTCCCCAGACACATCCACTGGACACAGCCCTACCTCAGGCCACTCTGAAGCCCAAGAGAGTTAGTGCCTTCTCTGGGTCCCAGATTCACACCCTGTGTCTGAGCCAGGCCTGAGCCGGTGGCAGAGCCACCTGAGTTCCATGAGAGGGAAAGGAAGGGAAGACCATAACCCAGAAGTTGCCCCTGTGCACTCTTCTCCCACCTATGCTGAACACCACCAGTTGGCATCGGAGTTCCAACTATCACCAGCATGGGCAGGGTCTGTCCTCCAGGGACCTCACATTCTTCACAGAGAGAGAAACTGAGGTGCAGACTTGTCCCAAGCTACCAAGGAAATCAGAAAGTGAAAAAGCATCAGGGAGTATTTTCCCTCATGTTTTCTCAATTTTAGATTTAGAATGTGATATATCAAGTGGTAGAGAAAGCCATCCTCTGAAAATCAGGGCTGGAAGGGAAAGGACCAGTGGATTCAGTGGGACCTTACTGTTTAAGTGCTTTATATCCAACATCTCATTTATGCCCATACCTCGGAGATGCAGCTGTTATTATTCCCATTCTCCAGACAAAGAAAGTAAAGCTCAGAGTTTAAATAGCAGAGCTAATAGGTAATAAAGCCAGAGTTAAACGTGGATCTGTGGGGCTCACACCTCCTCACTCCTCTAAAGAGTCTGATGGTTTGCTCTTCTCCTAATGATGTTATCCTGGAGGTGACAGTGGAAGCTTCCAGCTTATCATCAGAGCAGGGATGTGAGTCACAGATGTAGGCAAGGCCGCATACAGGCAAGAGGCCCTCTTCACAAGGCACTGCGGTCACTGGGACTGGGCTGGGGATGCAGCCTCAACAGCACTGGAGCTCTCAGGTTTTGCTTTCCAGCTGACAACTGATGGTATAGAATAGTGCTATCCACAAACACAAGTCACACATAAAATTGCTGGTGTTGGATGTGGAAAAAAGAGAACGCTTGTGCACGGTTGGTGGGAATATAAATTGGCATAGCCATTACCAATGGAGGGTCCTCAAAAAATTAAAAAGTGGGTAAGGAGGCAAGATGGTGGAGGAATAGTGGACTGAAATGATATCAGATCACAGGAGTTCAGCTAGATAGTTATCAAACCATTCCGAACACCTACAAACTCAACAGGAGATCAAAGAGAAGAAGAGCAGCAATTCTAGGAACAGAAAATCGACCACTTTCTGAAAGGCAGGACGTGCAGAGAAGTGAATCCAAAGCGAACAGAAGATAGACCACGGAGGGAGGGGCTGGCTCCCAGCAAGCGGTGGAGCAACGAAGCACAAAATCCAAACTTTTAGAAGTCTGCTGCATGGAAGGACGTCGCTCCAAAGGCTAAGAGCGGGGGGGGGGGGGGGGGGGGCGCCCCGGCAGAGAAAAAGTGGGCGGGGGTCCCGGGGGGACAGAAGGATCAGGGGGGGCTGAGTGTAGCAGAGCTTGCAGGTATCAGAGTGGGGAAGCCACTGCAGAGACAGAGCCAAGGAGTGAGCTCTCAGCTCGGGGGTTACCTTAAACTGTGATCCGTTGCACAGTCGGCCGCTGCTCTTCGAGCAGGGACCCCACAAGTGGCAGATCCGGGGATACCCACCTTCCTCCACTGGAAGAGCAGAGCAGCAGGAATCTGCTGGGTTTGGAGACTCCAAACGGGGACATGGGTCAGAGACAGAAATGCTCGGTCACAGGTCGGTTGAGCCCAGAGTGTGACCAGAGACCAAGAAGACAGGAGTGACTGACCCCTTTTTATCTGAGGGCACACTAAGGAGTAGGGCCCGAGCTCTCGCCTCCTCCAGGTGGAGTCTGGGAGGCCGCCATTTTCATTCCCGTCCTCCAGAGCTCTACGGAAAGCCTTCAGGGAACAAAAGCTCCCAAGAGCGAACCCAAGAAGATTACTTAGCTTGGCCCCTGGCAAGGGTGGCACAATTCCACCTCAGGCAAAGACATTTGAGAATCACTAAAACAGGCCCCTCCCCCAGAAGATCAGTGAGAACATCCAGTCAAAACCAAGCTCACCCATCAAGGAGAACAGTGGAACTCTCGAGATAGGGGAAAGCAATGCATGGAATTCATGGAATTCATGGCTTTCTCCCCATGATCCTTTAGTCTTGCAAAGTTAAATTAAATTTCTTTATTTTTTTCTTATTCTAATTTTTTAAATTTTTCCTCTTTCCCTTTTTAATGTTTTTTAACTAGTTTATCTTAACAATACCTTTCTAAAAAAATCTTTTTAAACCTTCATTATTATAGTCATATTTTATCTTTCATTGTATTTAACCTTATTTTTTGTATACAAATAAGGGGTTTTTTCCCCTAAAAAATTTTGGAGTACAATTTCTTCTAATAGATCAAAATATACCCTAAATCTAGCACAGGGCTTTAGTCTCCAGCCTGAACATATTCTCTCCCTTTTTTTCCTTCTTCTTCTTTCTTATCAATTCCTTTTCTAGAATTTTAGCATGGAGGACAAGGGGAATTAGAGAGGAGAAGGGAGTTGAGGGAAATT
>NW_019154111.1:11058834-11062334 GCF_002288905.1 Enhydra lutris kenyoni
AAAGAACAAGAGGCAGTACCAATGGCTAGGGACCCAATCAATACAGACATTGGTAATATGTCAGATCTAGAGTTCAGAATGATGATTCTCAAGGTGCTAGCTGGGCCCGAAAAAGGCATAGAGGATATTAGAGAAACCCTGTCTGGAGAAATAAAATCCCTTTCTGGAGAAATAAAAGAACTAAAATCTAACCCAGTTGAAATCAAAAAAGCTATTAATGAGGTGCAATCAAGAATGGAGGCTCTTACTGCTAGGATAAATGAGACAGAAGAATTAGTGATATAGAAGACCAAATGACGGGGAATAAAGAAGCTGAGCAAAAGAGAGACAAACAACTACTGGACCACAAGGGGAGAATTCGAGAGAGAAGTGATAGCATAAGATGAAACTATATTAGAATAACTGGGATTCCATAAAAAGAAAGAGAGAGAAGGGCAGAAGGTATATTGGAGCAAATTATAATAGAGAATTTCCCTAATACAGCAAAGGGAACAAGCATCAAAATCCAGGAGGCACAGAGAACCTCCTTCAAAATCAATAAAAATAGCTCCACACCCCGTCATCTAATAGTAAAACTTACTAGTCTTAGTGGCAAAGGGAAAATCCTGAAAGCAGCTCAGGACAAGAAGTCTGTAACATACAATGGCAGAAATATTAGATTGGCAGCAGACGTATCCACAGAGACCTGGCAGGCCAGAAAGAACTGGCATGATATATTCAGAGCATTAAATGAGAAAAATATGCAGCCAAGAATACTATATCCAGCTAGGCTATCACTGAAAATAGAAGGGAGAGATAAAAAGCTTCCAGGACAAACAAAAATTGAAAGAATTTGCAAACACCAAACCAGCCCTATAGCAAATATTAAAGGGGTCCTCTAAGCAAAGAGAGAGCCTATAAGCAGTAGACCGGAAAGGAACAGAGACAATATACAGTAACAGTCACCTTACAGGCAATACAATGGCACTAAATTCATATCTTTCAATAGTTACCCTGAATGTAAATGGGCTAAATATCCCCAATCAAAAGACACAAGATATTAAAATGGATTTAAAAAAATCGATATGCTGTCTATAAGAAACTAATTTTAGACCCAAAGACACCCCCAGATTTAAAGTGAGGGGGTGGAAAACAATTTACCATGCTAATGGACATCAAAAGAAAGCTGGGGTGGCAATCCTTATGTCAGATAAATTAGATTTTAAGCCAAAGACTATAATAAGAGATGAGGAAGGACACTATATCATACTCCAAGGGTCTGTCCAACAAGAAGATCTAACCATTTTTTAAGATTTTATTTATTTATTTATTTGACACAGAGAGAGAGAGAGAGATCACAAGTAGGCAGAGAAGCAGGCAGAGAGAGAGAGCCTGATGCGGGGCTCAATCCCAGAACCCCAGGATCATGACCTGAGCTGAAGGCAGAGGCTTTAACCCACTGAGCCACCCAGGTGCCCCAAGATCTAACCATTTTAAATATCTATGCCCCTAACATGGGAGCAGCTAACTATTTAAACCAATTAATAACAAAATCAAAGAAACACATCAACAATAATACAATAATAGTAGGGGACTTTAACACCCCCCCTCACTGAAATGGACGGATCATCCAAATAAAAGGTCAACAAGGAAATAAAGGTCTTAAATGACACACTGGACCAGATGGACATCACAGACACATTCAGAACATTCCATCCCAAAGCAACAGAATACACATTCTTCTCTAGTGCACATGGAATATTCTCCAAAATAGATCACATCCTGGGTCACAAATCAGGTCTCAACAGGTACCAAAAGATTGGGATCATTCCCTGCATATTTTCAGACCACAATGCTCTGAAACTAGAACTCAACCACAAGAGGAAAGTTGGAGAGAACTCAAATACATGGAGATTAAAGAGCATCCTACTAAAGAATGAATGGGTCAACCAGGAAATTAAAGAAGAATTGAAAAAGTTATGGAAACAAATGATAATGAAAACACACCTGTTGAAAATCTGTGGGACACAGCAAAGGTGGTTCTGAGAGGAAGTATATAGCCATACAAACCTTTCTCAAGAAACAAGAAAGGTCTCAAGTACACAACCTAACCCTACACCTAAAGGAGCTGCAGAAAGAACAGCAAAGAAAGCCTAAACCCAGCAGGAGAGGAGAAATAATAAAGATTAGAGCAGAAATCAATGAGATAGAAACCAAAAGAACAGTAGAACAACGAAACTAGGAGCTGGTTCTTTGAAAGAATTAATAAGAATGATAAACCCCTGGCCAGACTTACAAAAAAGAAAAGAGAAAGAACCCAAATTAATAAAATCATGAATGATAGAGGAGAAATCACAACCAACACCAAAGAAATACAAACAATTATAAGAACATATTATGAGCAACTATACATCAGCAAATTTGACAATCTGGAAGAAATGGATGCATTCCTAGAGACATATAAACCACCAAAACTGAACCTGGAAGAAATAGAAAACCTGAACAAACCCACAACCAGTAAGGAGCTTGAAGCAGTCATCAAAAATCTCCCAACAAACAAGAGCCCAGGGTCAAACAGCTTCCCAGGGGAATTCTACCAAACATTTAAAGAAGAATTAATTCCTATTCTCCTGAAACTGTTTCAAAAAATAGAAATGGAAGGAAAACTTCCAAACTCATTTTATCAGGCCAGCATCACCTTGATCCCAAAACCAGACAAACACTCCATCAAAAAAGAGAATTACAGACCGGTATCCTTGATGAACACAGATGCGAAAATTCTCACCAAAATACTAGCCAATAGGATCCAACAGTACATTAAAAGGATTATTCACCACGACCAAGTGGGATTTATTCTTGGGCTGCAATGTTGGTTCAACATCCATAAATCAATCAATGCAATACATTAATAAAAGAAAGAACAAGAACCATATGATACTCTCAGTAGATGCTGAAAAAGCATTTGACAAAGTACAGCATACTTTCTTGGTCAAAACTCTTCAAAGGGTAGGGATAGAGGGTACATTCCTCAATATCATCAAAGGCATCTATGAAAAACCCATAGCAAATACCATTCTCAATGGGGAAAAACTGAGAGCTTTTCTGCTAAGATCAGGAACACAGCAGGGATGTCCACTATCACCATTGCTATTCAACATAGTACTAGAAGTCCTTGCCTCAGCAATCAGACAACAAAAAGAAATTAAAGGCATCCGAATTGGCAAAGAAGTAGTCAAGCTCTCACTTTTCACAGATGATATGATACTTTATGTGGAAACCCAAAAGACTCCACTCCAAAACTGCCAGAACTTGTACAGGAATTCAGTAAAATGTCAGTATATAAAATCAATGCACAGAAATCAGTTGCATTTCTATACACCAACAACAAGACAGAAGAAAGAGAAATTAGGGAGTCGATCCCATTTACAGTTGCACCCAAAACCGTAAGATACCTAGGAATAAACCTAACCAAAGAGGCAAAGAATCTGTACTCAGAAACTATAAAGTACTCATGAAAGAAA